>NC_060905.1:1151339-1226339 GCF_014805685.1 Silurus meridionalis | reverse complement strand
AGCAGAGATTTACCAGTATACAATACAAACCACCGTCCATTCTCCATACAAACCTTTATTATATTCTCCAACATTATAAACACACAGATCACTCAAAAAAAAAAAAAAACACAGCGGCTGCACAGTGGCGTCTCACATTTAGTCCACATGTGGAAAAAATAAAAAATAAACAGTAACTAAGTTTCTGAAAACTTATGACCATCAGGCTGAAGTAATCCGCACAAACACACAAAGCAAAGTGTCCGAAAAACTTACGTCCACGATGCTGAGGGGGAGAGAGGGGGAGAGAGAGAGAGAGAGAGAGAGAGTTTGTGAATGGAAAAATAGGGAAATTCAAAAATACCGCAACCGGCGGCACGGCGCGAAGCCGGAAAAAAACCCCGGAAGATCCAAAACCGAACCCGAAACCAAAAACGAGGGACAGAAAAGTCTCAAACGTGAACGTGAAGGGGGCGTGGCAGGTGCTTTCTCGGCCGCTTTCTCTGAAGCTCCCTGCTTCAACTCCTTACCGAGAGCCGTGCTCCTTACCGAGAGAGCGTGCTCCTTACCGAGAGAGCCGCTCCTTACCGAGAGGCCGTGCTCCTTACCGAGAGCCGTGCTCCTTACCGAGAGAGCGCGCTCCTTACCGAGCCGTGCTCCTTACCGAGAAAACCGTGCTCCTTACCGAGAGAGCCGTGCTCCTTACCGAGAAAACCGTGCTCCTTACCGAGAGAGCCGTGCTCCTTACCGAGAAAACCGTGCTCCTTACCGAGAGGCCGTGTTCCTTACCGAGAAAACCGTGCTCCTTACCGAGAGCCGTGCTCTTACCGAGAAAACCGTGCTCCTTACCGAGAGAGCCGTGTTCCTTACCGAGAAAACCGTGCTCCTTACCGAGAAAACCGTGCTCCTTACCGAGAAAACCGTGCTCCTTACCGAGAGAGCCGTGCTCCTTACCGAGAGAGCCGTGCTCCTTACCGAGAGAGCCGCGCTCCTTACCGAGCGCGCGCGCGTCGCTCCTTACCGAGAAAACCGTGCTCCTTACCGAGAAAACCGTGCTCCTTACCGAGAGAGCCGTGTTCCTTACCGAGAAAACCGTGCTCCTTACCGAGAAAACTGTGCTCCTTACCGAGCGCGCGCGTCGCTCCTTACCGAGAGAGCCGCGCTCCTTACCGAGCGCGCGCGCGTCGCTCCTTACCGAGAGCCGTGTTCCTTACCGGTAGCGTCGCTCCTTACCGAGAGCCGCTCCTTACTGAGAGAGCCGCGCTCCTTACCGAGAAAACCGTGCTCCTTACTGAGAGAGCCGTGCTCCTTACCGAGACCGTGCTCCTTACCGGTAGCGTCGCTCCTTACTGAGAGCCGTGCTCCTTACCGAGCGCGCTCCCGTTCATCGCATAACATTTAACAAAAAAATGCATATGTGCACTTACTAACAGCAGAGATTCACCAGTATACAATACAAACACCTGTAGCAGCTGTAAGGTTTGATTTTTCCGCCACTTTCGCGAGTTCTTCTGCGGCTGCACAGTGCCGATCCACATAACTGACGTTAAAATTTCTAATTTTTCCCCCCCTTGTGCTCGAGATATCAGGGTTCCGCGACATAAAAATAGTCGACATAACCGATAAAAAATGCGTAGAAAAAGCGAGAATTTGGCGTTTCCACTTCAAAAACGTCGACTTAATAGGGTTGTCGAGATAACCGAGGGCGAGATAACCGGGTTCCACTGTATATATATTTATTTTAGCACTTTTTAATGCTTCAGGACTGTGATTTATTTTTGTAATAAAGTTTAGTACTATTTGAAATAGTTTAATTTAATTTAATTTATATTATATTATCCATAAAAAAAATCTTTTGATTAATCGTTTATCACACACACACACACACACACACACACACACACACACACACACACACACTCTCTAAAAGTGACCTATGTACCAAGTGAGTGAAACTCTGGCATTGTGTTCAGGACGCAAAGCCCCTGGAGGTCTACAGCATCGAGTTCATGGTGGACAACGGCCAGCTTGGCTTCCTGGGTAAGGCACAGCAGCTCACGTCCTCACGTCCTCATGTCCTCCTCCTACCTTCACTAATCCTGTCATATTAACTTCTGAGGAATGTGTACATGGTGTCCTTTCACTTGTCTTTTTTTTAATCTAGTTTCTGACAGAGATAAGAACCTGCTGGTCTACATGTACCTGCCAGAAGGTATGTCTGAACTCATCACGTCAACACCTCGTCGTTTACACACGTGAGCGGCGCTGTGCTTTTAACAGGGGTCCAAGCACACAACACTGTTAAAGCACCGTATTCGGCTTGTGTGCAAAACACATATACAGTGTGTGCTGTGATTCATTTATTCATTTAAAGATAATGTGCAGGACCCCACATTAGAGTCCAGTATTATATTACATTATTCAATAAATATCATTCAATTATATCCATATATTACATTTAATATGTATTTTTTTACTTAAACCTGTGTGTGTGTGTGTGTGTGTGTGTGTGTGTGTGTAGCTAAGGAAAGCTTTGGTGGCTTGCGTTTGTTACGGAGAGCTGATTTTAACGTTGGCGCTCACGTGAACACGTTCTGGAGGATGCCGTGTCGTGGAGTTCTGGATCTGGCCAGCAAAAAGGCTCTGAGCTGGGACAATAAACACATCACCTGGTTCGGTATGACGCACACGTACACACACGCACACACACACACACACACACACACACACACACACACACACAACTCCACTCTCTCTTCCTCTCTGTAGCGACTCTGGATGGAGGAATCGGATTGTTATTGCCGATGCAGGAGAAAACCTACCGCAGATTACTGATGTTACAGAACGCACTGACCACCATGCTGCCTCACCACGCGGGACTCAACCCCAAAGCCTTCAGGTACTCACACACTCACTAATACACTTGCACACACATACACTCAAACACACCTCACTAATACACTATACACAAACACACACTCACTAATACACTATACACACACACACACTCACTAATACACTATACATACATGCTCACACTCACACACACACACACTCACTAATACACTATACACACACACACGCTCACACTCGCACTATACACTCACTCACACACACCTTCACTAATACACTATACACACACACCCTCACTAATACTCTGTACGCACACACTCACACTCACTAATACACACACACACAGGTTCCCTCCACGTTATCCCCAGACTTCTTACTGCCTTCTGCCTGCTCACTGTGAGCTTCATAAACTAGTCTACGTGTGTGTGTGTGTGTGTGTGTGTGTGTGTGTTAGGATGCTGCACACTGACCGGCGAACCCTACAGAACGCCGTGAGGAACATCCTGGATGGAGAACTTCTGAATAAATACCTGTACCTGAGCACCATGGAGCGCAGCGAGCTGGCTAAGAAGATCGGCACCACGGCCGACATCGTGAGTTTCCATCTCTTATTCACACACACACACACACACACACACACACACACACACACACACACACACACTTTTAACACGTTTTAACCCCATGTCGTCCTCTTTTGATGTTTCTCTGTGCAGATTCTGGAGGATCTGCTGGAGATCGACCGAGTCACAGCTCACTTCTGAGTTATAATTCCAGAGCGTTTTTCTTTCTGCTTGTGTTTGTGTTTAGTAAACGTCAGAGGATCTTCTGTAGAATATTTTGTACGTGAAAAATTTGCAAAATAAACATTTTTCAGAATCTGGAGTCAGAACTTCAATTTTCTAATGTAACACGCCTTCTTGAGGGGCAGAGGGGCACCTTCTGGGGGCGTGTCCTCACTGGAGCTCATTGGGTTGAATTATTAGGACACTACAGGTGGTGTTTCTGTTACTTTACTAACACCCTTGTGTCTGAATGAATCTCCACATGATCTAGTGGAACATCTTCCCAGAAGAGTGGAGGCATATAATAACAGTGAATGGAGACTGAAGGATCCAATGGTCAGGTGTCCACAAACTTTTGACTGCACAGTGCAGATAAAAAAGACAGGACTGAAAATCAAAGAACATCATCTTCAGATGAATCCAGATGATCTCGCCAGCTGTCATACTAAATAATGTGTCAGAGAAATGCTGTGCGTAAGTATGTACCCCCTCTGAACTTTCCCACGTGCTGTAGCATTACGCTGTGATTTTTGGTCTGCGTCGAACATCCCATAATACTAAAGTCAAAAGGGAAAAATATAAAGGTTGTGACTGCACAAGAATTTTCACCGTAAGAGTGAAACCCTTTGAGATTCGCTTTTTGATTGAAGTGCCCTGGAAACATCAGAGGAAAAAAGTGTCATGCAAGTGAATGAGCGACTGAGACCAGGTTTGGACTCAAAATCAGTCCAAGTGTGACGTTACCACCATCGTGCTTCACCATGTTCACAGTTTTGTTTCTGCAAATGCAAAGAATTTCGGTTTCTTTAAACCAGAGGCACATTTTTTGAGTCTTTGTGTCTTCAGCGTCTCCTGACTAACATCTCACTGACGTTTGGAGTGATGTCTGTCTCAGACTGATCCATTTGAAGATCAAGGCTGTGTGTATTTATATTGAATTACATGCATACACACACATTATATATATATATATATATTAGGGCTATCCAAATGAGCGCGTTAATACGCCGTTAACGCAAATTCACTTTAACGGCACAAATTTTATTAACGGTATTAACGCAGCATTTCTGTTTGACTATTTTATTAAAAATGTGAGGCAAAATTAAAACCTTCAACGCAACACGTTTATTCACGACGTCTTTTCTTTACTCAGATATATAAAAAAAACCAACTAATTTTGAATCACTAAACATTTGTTTTACTGATGCGCCGTGTCTCAAATCAGCACCAAAAACCACCATGATGCAACATCCGGCAATTAAAACCGTCCGTGTGGAAACATAGTGAAAGTTCCGTTTTGTGTCCTGATGATTTACGTCATTTAAAACACCAGAATTACTTAAAACATGAAGACTAAATATACCTGTAAATGTTTAATGTTGTTATTAAAACCATAGTCAACATACATTTGCATAAAGTGTCCATATTATTCATGTACTGTACACGTTAATTAAAAACTTGAAAAGTATTAATTTAAGGTACATTTAGAACAGATAAAAATGTGCAATTTATTTCTGATTAAATCACGAGTTCCCTCATGACAATCATGTGATTAATCACAAATATTGTAATCGATTGACAACCGAATATATATATATATATATATATATATATATATATATATATATATATATATATATATATATATATATATATATATATATATATATATGTGTGTGTGTGTGTGTGTGTGTGTGTGTGTGTGTGTGTGTGTGTGTGTGTGTGTATATATATACACAATTATAAAGAAACAATTATAGCTTATTATTATTCTTCATTAGATAGATATTGTGATTGAGCACCACATCATGGTTTCTCCAGTATTATAATAACTCCTGCAGTGCTGCACTGGGCTTCATTCATTAAACTACTAGATTAAGTAAAGTTAATGTGAAAAACTGGAGACAGGAAGTGAAACTTTATAAAAAAAAATAAATAAAAAAAAAGCTCCACAAGAAGTAAATAAAGTCTTTGGCTATTTGAGGTACTGATACATCTCCTGATTGAGGGAGATGAAACCACAGTAGGACAGAAGCTGCAGCAAACCACGAGTGAAACTCATCATCATCATCTCTGACCTGAAAACACACACACACACACACACACACACACACACACACACACACACACACACACACACACACACACACACACACACACACCATAACATCACAGTATTAGATGACAGGACTCAGGCAGGGGGTGTGGCCTCAAGTCTACAGGTGGTTTAGTGTATAATTATTAAACTTTCTTCACCTTAAAGCAAATTCAAACTTCACATCTTCCCAGAAACTCCACATCCAGCGCAACAGAGTGGCCCGGGGCAGGAGCCTCGACTCGTCTGCTCTGGCTTTACCCCAACCTCGCACAGCACTGACACACACACACACACACACACACACACACACACACGACAGAGTAAGTCGGCATTATCAAACCTCAAAAGTTCAGGTTCAGTGTGTAGTGTATTATAATAATGTATTATAAATGATATGAAGTTTGTGTAGTGTACTGTATACAGTGTGTAGTTTGTGTAGTGTACTGTATACAGTGTGTAGTTTGTGTAGTGTACTGTATACAGTGTGTAGTTTGTGTAATGGGCTGTATATAGTGTGTAGTTTGTGTAGTGTGCTGTATACAGTGTGAAGTTTGTGTAGTGTACTGTATAGTGTGAAGTTTGTGTAGTGTGCTGTATACAGTGTGTAGTTTGTGTAGTGTACTGTATACAGTGTGTAGTTTGTGTAGTGTACTGTATACAGTGTAGTTTGTGTAGTGTACTGTATATAGTGTGTAGTTTGTGTAGTGTGCTGTATATAGTGTGTAGTTTGTATAGTGTACTGTATACAGTGTGAAGTTTGTGTAGTGTAGTTTGTGTAGTGTGCTGTATATAGTGTGTAGTTTGTGTAGTGTACTGTATACAATGTGACGTTTGTGTAGTGTACTGTATACAGTGTGTAGTTTGTATAGTGTACTGTATTATGTATTGTATGTAGTTTGTATAGTGTACTGTACAGTGTGAAGTTTGTGTAGTGTACTGTATACAGTGTGTAGTTTCTGTAGTGTGCTGTATACAGTGTGTAGTTTGTATAGTGTACTGTATATAGTGTGTAGTTTGTATAGTGTACTGTATACAGTGTGTGGTTTGTGTAGTGTACTGTATACAGTGTGTAGTTTGTGTAATGGGCTGTATATAGTGTGTAGTTTGTGTAGTGTGCTGTATACAGTGTAGTTTGTGTAGTGTACTGTATAGTGTGAAGTTTGTAGTGTGCTGTATACAGTGTGTGTAGTTTGTATAGTGTACTGTATTATGTATTGTATGTAGTTTGTATAGTGTACTGTATACAGTGTGTAGTGTGTATAGTGTACTGTATACAGTGTGAAGTTTGTGTAGTGTAGTTTGTGTAGTGTGCTGTATATAGTGTGTAGTTTGTATAGTGTACTGTATTATGTATTGTATGTAGTTTGTATAGTGTACTGTATACAGTGTGAAGTTTGTGTAGTGTACTGTATACAGTGTGTAGTTTGTGTAGTGTACTGTATACAGTGTGTAGTTTGTGTAGTGTACTGTATACAGTGTAGCTTGTCTAGTGTACTGTATACAGTGTGTAGTTTTTGTAGTGTGCTGTATACAGTGTGCAGTTTGTGTAGCGTACTGTATACAGTGTGTAGTTTGTGTAGTGTACTGTATACAGTGTGTAGTTTGTGTAGTGGGCTGTATATAGTGTGTAGTTTGTATAGTGTACTGTATACAGTGTGAAGTTTGTGTAGTGTAGTTTGTGTAGTGTGCTGTATATAGTGTGTAGTTTGTATAGTGTACTGTATACAGTGTGAAGTTTGTGTAGTGTACTGTATACAGTGTGAAGTTTGTGTAGTGTACTGTATTATTTATTGTATGTAGTTTGTGTAGTTGTTGTGACCTCTTGGCCATGAGGGCGTAGCGATCTACTGGAGCTCCCAGCGCTACGTTGATGCTGCGCACGGTGTTGATGTTGCGGAAGATGAGCAGCATGGGTCGAGGCAGAGCTTTCAGCACCTCCATGATGCTGTCGAAGCGCTGAGCGGCCATGGTGCGCATGTAGGACGTCTCCTCGCGGCTCAGGATGTTCCCCAGACCCAACTCGCGCATGTTGATGGGACGCTGGAGGAGCATCTCACAGAACAGGAAGTAGTCTGATGTGATGGAGATACGAGGCGTTAGTAGAGGATAGAAACGTTGTCTGTGTTGGAGGGTTCCCCGGGGAAGAAACCGGTGAATCCTTCTGCAGGATTTGAACCTGAATGTCTGTAGCGTTTGGAGCAGGATGATTAAACACTTCATTCTGTGGAATAATGTACTAATATTTGAGCTGACCTTTGACCCCGAGGTCATTGGAGGATTTCTTCATGGCGGCTTCGTCTCGGAGGATGATGGAGCGCCACAGCTGGCACAGAGCTTCTCGGTCTCTGACACACCACAGCAAACGCACAGCGTTAAATGGAACAACAGAAAACAGTAGAGCTGAATGCAGTGTGTTCATTATTCATGAGCTGCTTGTGAATATTAATGAGCTTGTGGGCGTTACCTTTTGCTGAGGTGTTCATACAGTCCATGATCTAAGAGAACAAGTTCAGCTTTTTTATCAGGACCTCTTCTTACTAACACTGTAACACACACACACACACACACACACACACACACAATTACAATCTCCCCACTGTCTTCGTTTCTTTATTCCTTTTATTATGGGGACATTCATTCCTCTCACACACACTCACACACACTCACACACACTCACACACACTCACACACACATTACCGTTTCCTGGATGTGGGTCTGCGTGTATAAATCCGGTGTAAAATATCTGTTCGGCGAAAGTCTTGATCAGTTTCTCTGCAGTCTGAGGAGCATCAGCAGAAACATGTTGTTAATGATGATGATGATGATGGACTGCAGTAAAAGTGTGTGTTACTCACGTCTTTTAAACTCAGGCCCTGCCTCCTGATCTCCTCGCTGTTGTTGATCTTGCATCCATGGCAGAACTCGGCCGTGAGGACGCGCTAGTGTTAGGAGCAGAGCTGAGGATTAGTGTGTGTGTGTAACAGTGTGAGTTATGATGTGTAATAAAAGTGTGTGTAACTGTGTGTGTGTGTAACAGCGTTTGTTAGTGTGGGTTAGGGTTATGACTGTGCATGCAACTGTGTGTGTAACAGTGTATGTGTAATAGCGTATGGTCTGTGTGTAACAGCGCATGTATAACAGTGTGTGTAATGGCGAGTGTGTAACAGCAAATGTAGAACAGTGTGTGTAACAGTGTGTGTGTGTGTGTGTGTGTGTGTGTGTGTGATCTCAGTACCTTGCTGGTCAGCTCCCAGAACACTTTTGGTATGACAATGAATTTGAAATGCTTTAGTTCCTGGGCACAGCGCTCAGAGTTCCTGCCCTCGTTCTCAAAATCCAGCTCCTGCGCCAGAGTTCCCTTCAGGTCCTGCAGGTTACACACACACACACACACACACACACACTGCTGTCAATATATGACAATATCACACCAACATTACTGATAACTGTTCATTCGGGTGTGTTACGGCTTTGTGTGCGTCTTATGGGTGTGTGTGTGTGTCTTACGTGTGTGTGTTATGGCTTTGTATATTCACCTGGCGAACCTCCGCTCACTGCCGAACAAAATGGACGAACTAACTCTTCTTAACGGAACAAACAAAGATTTTGCATGCTCCGCTGCTCTCTGTTTTACTGAAACTTGGCTCAGTCGCTCAATCCCGGACAGCGGATTACTTCTCTCGGGCTTTCACTTACACCGAGCGGATCGCGTAACGGAGCTATCGGGCAAAACGAAAGGCGGCGGAATCTGCTTCTACATTAACGAACGTTGGTGTACAGATGTCACAGTGCTGGATAAATACTGCAGCCCAAACTTGGAATCACTGGTAATAAACTGTAAACCGTTTTACTCACCGCGGGAATTTTCCTCATTCATTCTGACCGGAGTTTACATCCCACCTCAGGCCAACGTGAATGATGCACTGCAAAACCTGGCAAACCAAATATCCGGCTTGGAGCAAAAACATCCGGATTCTCTTTTTATTATCCTTGGAGACTTTAACAGAGCAAAACTAACAGTAGAACTTCCAAAATACAGGCAACATATTAACTGTCCGACAAGAGGGAAAAACACACTGGATCATTGCTACACCGTTCTTAAGGACTCGTATCGCTCTGTACCCCGGGCAGCTTTAGGGAACTCTGATCACTGCTTGGTTCATCTTATTCCAACATACAGGCAGAAACTAAAATCTGTTAAGCCTGTAGTCAAAACAGTGAAGAGATGGACCAGTGAGGCAAAGCAGGAACTACAAGACTGCTTTGAGTGCACTGATTGGAGTGTCTTTGAGGCTGGAACTGACAGCCTGGATGAGCTGACTGACACTGTGACATCCTACATCAGTTTTTGTGAAGACATGTGTGCCAACCAAAACCTTCTGCAAGTTCAGTAACAACAAGCCATGGTTCACAGCCAAACTGAAAAAACTTCGACATGCCAAGGAAGATGCATACAGAGGGGAGGACAAAGCTCTGTACAAGCAGGCCAGGAACCAACTGACAAAGGAGATCAGAATAGCCAAAAGAAGCTACTCTGAAAAGCTGAAAAGCAGGTTTTCAGCTAACGACCCTGCATCAGTGTGGAAAGGCCTGCAAAATATCACAAACTACAGGAGACCACCCCTCCCCACTGAAGCAAACAAAGACCTGGCTGACGACCTTAACACCTTCTACTGCAGGTTTGAGGACAATATCTTCACACCTCTCATCCAACCCAGCCCAATGTCTGCCCCATCACACCTCTGGATTTCTCTCTTACAACTCCTTCCAGCACTCAAGTTGCGCTCACGATTTGTGAAAAGGATGTGTATCGGCTCTTTCAGAGACAGAAGACAAGGAAGGCTCCCGGCCCAGACGGTGTCTCCCCCTCCTGTCTCAAAGCATGTGCTGACCAACTGGCTCCCATTTTCACCTCTATCTTCAACAGATCACTGGAGTTGTGTGAGGTCCCTCCTGCTTTAAACTCTCCACAATCATCCCAGTCCCCAAGAAACCCTCCATTACTGGACTGAATGACTACAGGCCTGTCGCTCTGACATCTGTCGTCATGAAGACCTTTGAAAAGCTGGTATTGGCCCATCTAAAGAAGGTGACAGAACAGCTGCTGGATCCCCTACAGTTTGCATACCGAGCAAACAGATCGGTGGATGACGCAGTCAACATGGGGCTAAACTACATTCTGCAACACCTTGACTGCCCAGGAACATATGCCCGGATTTTGTTTGTTGACTTTAGTTCGGCTTTCAATACAATAATTCCGGGAATCCTCCACTCAAACTCCTAAACCTTACTATACCCCCTGCCATCTGTCAATGGATCACCAGCTTCCTGACAGGCAGGAAACAACAGGTGAGACTGGGAGGTGTTACCTCCGGTATTCAGACAGTCAGCACTGGTGCTCCTCAGGGGTGTGTCCTTTCCCCACTGCTATTCTCCCTTTATACGAATGACTGCATATCAAGTGACCCAACTGTCAAACTCCTGAAATTTGCAGATGACACCACGCTCATTGGACTAATCCAAGATGGTGACGAGTCTGCATATAAGCAGGAGGTGAAGCAGCTGGTGCTATGGTGCAGTCAGAACAACCTTGAGCTAAACACACTCAAAACTGTGGAGATGATAGTGGACTTTAGGAAACATCCTTCAACACTACTCCCCCTCACAATATCCAACATTCCTGTGTCACCTGTGGAGAACTTCAAGTTTCTGGGCACTACCATTTCCCAAGACCTGAAATGGGAATCAAACATAAACTCAATTCTGAAAAAGGCCCAGCAGAGGATGTACTTTCTAAGGCAATTAAGGAAGTACAGTCTGCCACAGGAGCTGTTGATACAGTTCTACACTGCAGTCATTGAATCTGTCCTGTGCTCATCAATCACCATCTGGTTTGGAGCAGCAACAAAACAGGACAGAAACAGACTGCAGAAAACTGTTAAAACAGCTGAAAAATCATTGGTGCCCCCTGCCCACTCTCCAGGACTTGTACCATACAAGAACCAGAAACCGGGCAGGAAAAATCATTAATGACCCTTCACACCCTGGACACAACATCTTTCAGCTCCTCCCTTCTGGCAGGCGCTACAGAACTTTGTTCACTAAGACTGCCAGACACAGGAACAGTTTCTTTCCCCAAGCAATCACCCTCACTAACAACTGACCATAATTAAATTCCATGCTCATATCTATGAGTACTGCACAGAACTGTCACTCATCACATTATCTGTATATGTTGCACACACTATTGCTTCTATATACTGTACAAAGTTTTATAGTAACCTCTCTCATCATACCTGGCACACAATACTGTCATTTGCACTACCATGCACTCCCACACTTTATGTACATTACTGGTCTGTATCCCTATTTATTACCCACACTGTCTATACTGTCTCATATTGTCTGTATTGTCTGTATTGTCTTGTATAGTCTGTTTTTGTCTTGTTGTGTCTGTTTTGTCATGTATAGGTTTTTATTTATGTCTGTACTTTTGAGAGTAACAAACAGCTGGAACCAAATTCCTTGTGTGTGTCAACACACTTGGCCAATAAACCTGATTCTGATTCTGATTCTGATTGTATGTGTGTTTTATGGCTGTGTGTGTGTGTTACGGGTGTGTGTGTGTGTGTGTTAAGGCTGTGTGTTACGCTGTGTGTACAGTCTCGGTGGACAGTGAGGACACAGTGAAAGACATCTTATGTTGTTTAGATGCGAGTGCTCACGTAACAGTGCGTGTCGTGACCTCACACAGACCTTTAGGACCCAGCGGAAACCGAAGCTCGGGTGCATAAACTTCACTATATCCAGCAGGATCTCCAGCGTCCTGATGTCTCCATCGAAGCGATCTCGGAGGTCTATATACTGCACCTGCATACAGAAGAACCGCAAATCACAGTGCTGTCACATGACCAGACATGACACATGTTTAGGGAATCCAACCCGCTCATTTTTATTCCTAAATCATTCATAGAAAGTTGACTGGAAATGTTTGTGATCGTGTTGCCAGATTTGAATAAATCCCCCTAATAACCCCAACACCCCCACCCACCCACACACACACACACGATAAGGTTGGAACACAACCATTCCTGGTTTAATTCTCATTTTCTGGCTCTAACAGTCCATCATCATCAGATGGTGGGTCGTCTCACCTTACAGCCACAGGGGTCCCGTCATGCAGCTCTGCCTTGTGCACCTGCGCTAAACTAGCAGCTGCTACGGGCTCGTACTCAAACGTCTTAAAGAGTTGATCGGGCGTAGAGTTGAAGTCCTCCAGGAATAAAGCGTCTACCTGAAACACACACACACACACACACACACACACACACACACACAGTCAGTGAGGATAGTATTCATTCTCTCGGCTCCCCGCCGGACACATTATTCCCGTCACCTCTTTGTAGCGGCGGTTCAGCGCTTTATCCTCCAGGACCTGCAGCGTGTGGATGTACTCCGGAGGGAGCAGGTGGTTAAACGAGCACAGGCCCTGTCCCAATTTAATGTACACTCCACCGTTCCTCACTGCTCCCTCCACTATGCTGTCTGCCGCCCGCTGGTGACACGCCGACATGGCAGCCGCGAATTCGGTCCTTTCCTGCACACGGAGAAGCTTTAAATGTGCAACCAGGAACACAATCAGGGTAAACTGTGCAGTCTAGTGTGTGTTTGTGTGTGTTTGTGTGTGTGTGTGTGTGTGTGTGGCGAAATTCATCCAGTCTAATTAACTTTCAGACGGCTGCAGAGTCTCAGGGAAAAGAGACGAATATAAGAACATGATTAAAGCAGAGAATAGAATCTGGGTCGTACTTCATCAACGCCACGCAGAACCACGTTGGACGTCCACCAATAATCCACCGAGATCAGCAGTCCGACATACAGAGATCTGAAATCATTCACACGTGAATCAGATTTTATACACATTCATTCCCCATATTCCCAGTGTCTGTATTGACCCTGAACTCCACCCACAATCCCCCTCACAACTCCACCCACAACCCCCCACACAACTCCACCCACAATCCCCTCACAACTCCACCCACTACTCCATCCACACCCACAATCTCCTCACAACTCCACCCACAATCCCCACACAACTCCACCCACAATCCCCTCACAACTCCACCCATTACTCCACCCACACACAACTCCACCCATTACTCCACCCACACACAACTCTACCCACAACCCACACCCCACACACAACTCTACCCACAACCCCACCCCCACACACAACTCTACCCACAACTCCACCCACAATCCCCTCACAACTCCACCCACAACCCCCACACAACTACACCCACTACTCCATCCACACCCACAACCTGCCACACAACTCCACCCACAACCCCAACAGAACTCCACCCACAATCTCCTCACAACTCCACCCACAATCCCCACACAACTCCACCCACAATCCCCTGACAACTCCACCCACAACCTCCCACACAACTCCACCCACTACTCCACCCATTACTCCACCCACACACAACTCTACCCACAACCCACACCCACACAACTCCACCCATTACTCCACCCACACACAACTCTACCCACAACCCCCACACAACTCTACCCACAACCCCACCCCCACACACAACTCTACCCACTAAACAACCCACAACCCCCACAACTCCACCCACTACTCCATCCTCTACCCACAATCCACACAACTCCACCCATTACTCCACCCACACACAACTCTACCCACAACCCCACCCCCACACACAACTCCACCCACAACCGCCTCACCCCCACACACACACAACTCTACCCACTACCCAACCCACAACCCCCCACACTACTCCACCCACACAACTCTACCCACAACCCCACACACACACAACTCTACCCACTACCCAACCCACAACCCCCACAACTCCACCCACAACCTCCCACTACTCCACCCACCCACACAACTCTACCCACGACTGCACCCACTACTCTATCCACAACCCCACCAAACACAACTCTACTCACGACTTATCCCCCCTCCGCCCAAACACAACTCCACCCTAAACCCCCCACACAACTGTCATGATTAGGTACTCCATCTTCACCCAGAACCCCACTCTGACTTACACACTAATTCAGAACCCCACTCTGATCCATAACATCTTAACCCTGATCCACTCTGTTAATTTAATTCGATTCATGTTTATTTGTACTGCGTGTGTAATATTGAACATGGTCTCTAAGCAGCTTGACACAGACAAAGTGGTGATAAAGAATACAAATTCTCTTTTTAAGTGTGAGTTTGTCACCACCCTCACCTGCAGAAGCGTCCTGTTCCCTCTAACAAGATCCTCATCTTCCTCCTGTCTCTGGGGTCGGAGCGAGCGTAGTGCACGCCCACCACCGCAGGAACACCCACTGACACACCAATCAGCAGCTTCCTCAGGGGTCGAAGACTCCGCCCACTCCTACAGAAACAACAAGATTCACACTGCGATTTTAATCACACGTCCGTCTGTCATTCTCTTTCTCCCTTCTCTCGGTCTGCCCATCTGTCTATCTATTTCTGTCTGTCTGTCCATCTAATTTACTGTCCGTCTGTCCACAAAAATGTGTCTGCTCTCTCTACCTCCACCTCTCTCTCTCTCTCTCTCTCTCTCTCACCTCTGTGTGCTGAAGGATTTGTACAGCAGCATTCGAGTGTTTGTGAGATTCGAATATTTCTGCAGCAGAGCGAAGTGACGCCGACACACCCGTAACTGTAACACACACACACACACACACACACACACACACACACACACACACACACACAGTTAGAACAGGGTTAAGAAGTTCAGGGCCGTATTGGTGAAGCTCTGAGAGAAAAACACGTCAATTCAAGTCCTAAAATTAAAAATAGCAGCGTGTGAAAGGTGTGTGTTGAGCCGCAAGGACACGAGAACGCGAGGACGTGACTCCACACTTTCATCAGGGAACAAAATGTCTCCTTTATTTACACGCATGGGGCCCCGGGGTCCGGGTCAAGTACATCGCTCTGAACTTTCCTTTCAACTCTGTATGATGTGATCACACTCAAAACCTTTTTCTCCGCTGTACACTGGACATTGCTCCATAAACGAGTTGTGTTCTGCTTCACAGACGATGGCGAGCGAATCACAATGCAAACAAACAAACAAACAAACACACAAACAAACACACAACCTGCATCTGTTTTAAACCGCGTACAAATGTCCAAGCTTTATTACATTCACATAAAAACAGTAACGATATTTATTTTCCTTAAAAAATATAACATTTAAATATAAAAGTAACTTTTTACACTTTTTAACAAAGTAATCTATAAATAAATATTCTTAAATCTAAAATAATATTCTTGTCTGTTTAATTCATTACTGACTAAAACCTACAGTTATATTCATGTTTAAAATCAATATTTTATTTTTAAATATTTATAAAACTTATATTATATAAAAATTATAAATCAGATATTTTTATACAGTGAGATTCACAAAACTATAATAAAAATAAAATTATACTAGAATTTAATATTTATAATCTGTAATATAACTGTGTATAATTCTAATCAGTTCAGATAAATAAATAAATAAATAAACACACTAGATAGTAAAAGTAGAAATAATAAAGTAATAACTATAAATTCATTAATTTATTAATATTAGGATTGTAGGTCGTTAAGAAGAAGGAGGATCATAGGGTGACGTATAAGAGTGGAGGAAGGTGCACACAGGTGGACTATGTTCTATGTAGGAGATGCAACCTGAAGGAGATTGGAGACTGTAAGGTGTTGGCAGGGGACAGTGTAGCTAGACAGCATCGGATGGTGGTCTGTAGGATGGTTTTGGAGGTAAAGAAGAAGAGGAGGAGTGTGAGGACTGAAAGAAGAATAAGATGGTGGAAACTGAAGGAGGACGAGTGTAGTGTGAGGTTCAGGAAAGAGGTCAGACAGGAGCTCGGTGGTGGTGAAGAGGTGCTGGATGATTGTGGAACTACTGCAGAAGTGATGAGGGAGACAGCTAGAAAGGTTCTTGGTGTAACATCTGGAAATAGAAAAGAAGACAAAGAGACGTGGTGGTGGAATGAAGAAGTGCAGGAGAGCAGAAGGAGAAACAGAATTGGGATCGACAGAGTGATGAGAAAAGTAGGCAGGAGTACAAGGAGATGCAGCAGCAGGTAAAGAGGGATGTGGTGAAAGCCAAGGAAAAGGCATATGAGGAGCTGTAGGAGAAGTTGGACACTGAGGAAGGAGAAAAGGATTTGTAGCGATTGTCCAGGCAGAGGAACCGAGCTGGGAAGGATGTGCTGCAAGTTAGAGCAATAAAGGATGGAGATGGAAATGTGTTGACTAGTGAGGAGAGTGTGTTGAGAAGGTGGAGGAGGATTTTGAGCAGCTGATGAATGAGGAAAATCAGAGAGAGAGAAGGTTGGATGGTGTGGAGATGGTGAAGCAGGAAGTGGATAGGATTAGTAAGGAGGAAGTGAGAGCAGCGATTAAGAGGATGAAGAGTGGAAAGTCAGTTGGACCAGATGACATCGGTAGAAGCATGGAGATGTTTAGGAGAGATGCAGTGGAGATTTTTAACAGATTGTTTAACAGGATTTTGGAAGGTGAGAAGATGCCTGAGGAATGGAGAAGGAGTGTGCTGGTACTGATCTTTAAGAAGAAGGGAGATGTGCAGACCTGCAGTGGATTTAGAGAAAGTGTACGACAGGGTGGAGAGAGGAGTTGTGGTGTTGTATAAGGAAGTCTGGTGTGAGAGAGAAGTATGTGAGGGTGGTGCAGGACATGTATGAGGACAGTGTGACAGCAGTATCTATACATGGGGTATATCAGTAGAAGAATGCTGAGGATGGAGTCACCAGGAAGGAGGAAAAGAGGAAGACCAAGGAGAAGGTTTATGGATGTGGTGAGAGAAGACATGCAGGTAGTTGGTGTGAAAGAGGCAGATGTAGAGGACAGGGGGGTATGGAGACGGATGATCTGCTGTGGAGACTCCCAAAGGGAGAAGCCAAAAGAAGAAGAAGAAGAAGAAGAAGAAGAAGAAGAAGATGAAGGGGGAATGTAGGTTGTGTACTTTTGAGACGGTCCCTTACACTCTGCCATCAAGGACAATAGAATAATGAAACAAATCTGTACGTTTTTTTAAATATTGTATAATTACTTCTAATTATTTCACAGCTCCACACTGACCAGAGCCTTCATCATCATCATCATCATCATCATGCAGTCACGTGTTGCTGAAGGGAACAGAACTGTAATAAACACGTGCAGGTGTACAAATGTGATATCTAATTTATTAAAGAAGGGAACAGGTCAGTTATTCTCTCTCTCTCTCTCTCTCTCTCACTCTCACTCTTACACACACACACACACACACACACACACACAGAGCTAGCAAGTCTGAACACCGGTTAGTTAGCGACCTGAACACCAGCTCGCAGCTCCACACACTACACACAGAAGGAGGAAACCAGCATGACCCTGATGTCTCTGTACACATACCGTCTCCGCCGCCATGATCCACTCCCCCAATATCAGCTCCTGAATCCGGAGAAACTTCACACTGTGGAACTGCTGCTGTCAGGGGGTATTGAAATACTGTGTCCTGTGAATAAAACGGTCTCTTTGCGGAAGTGTACCGGAAGTTAAGCGCGTAAAAGTACAGAACGGATAGACGCGCATGCGCTTTCTACTTTTGTGAGTTTTAAACTCGCTGTAGTTAAAATCACCGCCACCGCCGCCATCTTTACTACAACAGACTAAATCTATTACAGAACGAATTCTATTCTATTCTATTCTATTCTATTCTATTCTATTCTATTCTACTATACTATACTACACTATATTCTATTCAATTATATTCTACTATACTACACTATATTCTATTATATTATATTCTACTATACTACACTATATTCTATTCTACTATACTACACTATATTATATTCAATTATATTCTACTATACTACACTATATTCTATTCTATTATATTCTACTATACTACACTATATTCTATTCTACTATACTACACTATATTATATTCAATTATATTCTACTATACTACACTATATTCTATTCTATTATATCTACTATACTACACTATATTCTATTCTACTATACTACACTATATTCTATTCTATTATATTCTACTATACTACACTATATTATATTCTATTATATTCTACTATACTACACTATATTCTATTCTACTATACTACACTATATTATATTCAATTATATTCTACTATACTACACTATATTCTATATTCTATTCTACTATACTACACTATATTCTATTCTACTATACTACACTATATTCTATTCTATTATATTCTACTATACTACACTATATTCTATTCTACTATACTACACTATATTCTATTCTATTATATTCTACTATACTACACTATTATATTCTATTATGTTCTACTATACTACACTATATTATATTCTACTATACTACACTATATTATATTCAATTATATTCTATTCTACTATACTACACTATATTATATTCTATTATATTCTACTATACTACACTATATTATATTCTACTATACTACACTATATTATATTCAATTGTATTCTACTATACTACACTATATTCTATTCTACTATACTACACTATATTCTATTCTACTATACTACACTATATTATATTCAATTATATTCTATTCTACTATACTACACTATATTCTATTCTATTATGTTCTACTATACTACACTATATTCTATTCTATATTCTATTCTACTATACTACACTATATTCTATTCTACTATACTACACTATATATTCTATTCTATTCTATTCTACTATACCACTATATTCTATTCTATTATATTCTACTATACTACACTATATTCTATTCTATTATATTCTACTATACTACACTATATTCTATTCTATTATATTCTACTATACTACACTATATTCTATTCTATTCTACTATACTACACTATATTCTATTCTACTATACTACACTATATTCTATTCTACTATACTACACTATATTATATTCAATTATATTCTACTATACCACACTATATTCTATTCTATTATATTCTACTATACTACACTATATTCTATTCTATTATATTCTACTATACTACACTATATTCTATTATATTATATTCTACTATACTACACTATATTCTATTCTCTACTATACTACACTATATATTCTATTATATTCTACTATACTACACTATATTCTATTCTATTATATTCTATTCTATTCTATACTACACTATGTTCTATTATATTCTATTCTACTATACTACACTATATTCTATTCTGCTATACTACACTATATTCTATTCTATTCTACTATACTACTATATTCTGTTCTGCTATACTACACTATGTTCTATTCTGTTCTACTATGCTACACTATGTTCTGTTCTGCTATACTACACTATATTCTATTCTGTTCTGCTATGCTACACTATATTCTGTTCTGCTATACTACACTATATTCTGTTCTATTCTACTATGCTACACTATGTTCTATTCTGTTCTACTATGCTACACTATATTCTGTTCTGCTATACTACACTATATTCTGTTCTGCTATGCTACACTATATTCTATTCTGTTCTGCTATGCTACACTATGTTCTATTCTATTCTGTTCTGCTATACTACACTATATTCTGTTCTACTATGCTACACTATATTCTGTTATGTTCTACTATACTACACTATATTCTGTTATGTTCTACTATACTACACTATGTTCTGTTATATTATATTCTGCTATGCTACACTATATTCTGTTATATTATGTTCTACTATACTACACTATATTCTATTCTGTTCTGCTATACTACACTATATTCTGTTATATTATATTCTACTATACTACACTATATTCTATTCTATTATGTTCTACTATACTACACTATGTTCTATTCTGTTCTGCTATACTACACTATATTCTATTATATTATGTTCTACTATACTACACTATATTCTATTATATTATGTTCTACTATACTACACTATATTCTATTCTCTATTCTACTATACTACACTATATTCTATTCTATTCTACTATACTACACTATATTCTATTCTATTCTACTATACCACACTATATCTATTCTATTCTATTCTACTATACCACACCATATTCTATTCTATTCACTATACTACACTATATTCTATTCTACTATACTACACCATATTCTATTCTATTCTACTATACTACACTATATTCTATTCTATCTCTACTATACTACACTATATTCTATCTACTATACCACTATATTCTATTCTATTCTACTATACCACACTATATCTATTCTATTCTACTATACTACTATATTCTATTCTGTTCTATTCTACTATACACTATATTCTATTCTACTATACTATATTCTATTCTATTCTACCATACTACACTATACTATATTCTATTCTACTATACTACACCATATTCTATTCTATTCTATTCTACTATACTACACTATATTCTATTCTACTATACTACACTATATTCTATTCTACTATACTACACTATATTCTATTCTATTCTACTATACTACACTATATTCTATTCTATTCTACTATACTACACTATATTCTATTCTACTATACTACACCATATTCTATTCTATTCTACTATACCACACTATATTCTATTCTACTATACCACACTATATTCTATTCTATTCTACTATACCACACTATATTCTATTCTATTCTACTATACTACACTATATTCTATTCTACTATACTACACTATATTCTATTCTATTCTACTATACTACACTATATTCTATTCTACTATACTACACTATATTCTATTCTATTCTACTATACTACACTATACTATATTCTATTCTATTTAGTATTCAATTTTATTCTACTATACTACACTATACTATATTCTATTCTACTATACTATATTCTATTCTACTATTTAGTATTCAATTATATTCTACTACACTACACTATACTATATTCTATTCTACTATTTAGTATTCAATTATATTCTACTACACTACACTATACTATATTCTATTCTATTCTATGTTACTAAACTATACCACACTATACTGAAATATACTCAATATAGTAAATTTTTTCTATAGGGTTGAGTTCAGAACTCTCACACACACACACACACACAAACATTATATAAAAACACACCACTTTTATAACAATACTGTAAAATGTTTTTATTATTTAAAGAATATAAATCTACAAAGAGAACAGGATATTGATTGGTCACAAATAGTTACGTAATAAAACGCTGGTATAAAAGGAAAAGGCTGTTGTTATATAAAATTCAGTAACGCTGTATATAAAACGGATTTCCAGACACAAGCCATCGACGTCTCTACGCTACAGGAAATCACTTGCACAGGTCATATGAGTAATACGTCATAACATCCGTACAGATTTATATATAAAACACACATAAATCGTATTAAAAAAATAATCACAGGATTAACCTCCATTTGTTGGTTTTTTGTTGTTTTTACAGACGTACGCTGTGATGACGAATGTAAAAAGTGATATTTGGGAAAAAGTGATGGATTGCACTTTTTTGTGGCTGTTAGGTTTTCTAAATGAAATAAACTCATGTAGCACCGACTTTGATAGGAAATGTACTATAAGCTTTGTTTATTGTGTGTGTGTGTGTGTGTGTGTGTGTGTGTGTGTGTGTGTGGACATTACATAGTCCGTCACCGATGTAACCGGTCCCTTTAGCAGCTCAGGGGCAGTGTGGTGGTGTTCGAGCCCCCCAGTTGCCCCAGTGCCATGACCAAGATGTCCTTTTTTTCTTTATAAAAGCGTAACTCTCGCCCAGCGAGTCGCGCCTCCTCCAGCTCTCGCTCGGTGGCCGCCAGCTCTCGCGCCACGCTGCCTGACACGCCGTGCTCACGGTTCACCCAATCCGCCGCCATCTGCGTCCTCATATCATCGTCCAGAGCGCGGTGAGAGTAATGAGCCAACACCTCCTGCATACACACACCCACAGCAACTCACTTGTATGGAGGGGCGGGGCTATGTTGTGATGTCATAATCCACACTTTTGATCAATGGAAATTAAACACTCATGGCTTTTTGTTTTGTAGAAACATTTGTCTTTTTTATGCTGGTGTACCGTGTCTTAACGGTTCTCATTTTATTACTATTTCAGTAGTAGAATTATTGTGGAGTCTGGTGTAAGCCCACACCACTCCTACAACCACCCCCCCCCCATGGCCCTGCTCACCAGCCACTAAACCGAGAGTAACGATACTCTATATTAGGGGTGACCCGAGTAGTCGAAGATTCGATGCTTCGATAGGAGGAGATACGACTAATGATCTCACAGTCGAATCACCACAGAGGTGTTTCGAGGATCGTACCATTTTGATTATATGGGGGTGCTCAATGTCTGATTTTACATAGAACTACTGGTTTTCTCCCAATAAGTTAATATTCATCCTGTTATGATATGTTCTCACTCATTTCTTGAGACTTTGGTTCATTCTGAACACTTTCTATATGCTGAGTGTGTGTGTGTGTGTGTGTGTGTGTGTGTGTGTGTGTGTGTTAGACATAACGAATCCCAGACCTGGCGAGAGCACTGTCTCTCTCTCATGGCTTTCAGACTTCCGTTCCAGTGCAGCAGCTGGAAAACCGTCATCAGCTCCTGGAGAACATGAACACAACGTAAAAAATCACACACTGATGTAGAGCAGCATCACACCCCAGTGCAGGAAACACACACTCCTCACACATCTCACACTTTTCTCACATCTCTCACCTATCACCACTGGGGTCACGTAGCAGAACCAAATCCCTTCTCAGGACTAGACATGTGAATAAAAGAGATTTAAGGAGAGAAGTGTTACCTGGAACTCCAGCATGGATTTGCCCTTGTTAGACTCCAGCATGAAGCGGAACGCTCCGATTCCCGTGTTGGGGTTATCCGCTTCCTCTCTGTTTCCCTGGAAACATTCAAACACTCGCTGAAATCTGATTACGTTACATAAAAATCACTCAAACAGGATACAGACAAATACGACCTCACGTGAGACGAACATAAAACATTTAACACTTGCAGAAGTGGGCGTGGCCTAAACCAGTTTATTGTTGTTGTTTTATTCACCTAACCCCACTTTCATTTAATTTAATACAATTTGATTTGTATTGCGCTTTTAACAATAGAAAAACTCCCTGAGATGCAGAAGGAAGAAACCTTGAGAGGAACCAGACTCAAGAGTGAACCTCATCCTCATCTGGGTTCCACCGAATGTCTATTTATTACAGATAAACGATGTTGAGGTGCAGTGATGGAGATCAGAGCAAACTGTAGTCCTGAGTCAGTGTAGCAGACTGTTGATATTAACTACAGTCCAAATCCTCAAAGCTCCCGTCTCCATGCAGTTATTACTTTACAGTTATTATTTTAGTTTGGACTTGACTGTGATTTCTTCCAAAGTATTTAGATGATTATATCTCCAAAAACCACCAAATCTGATCAACGCCAACTGTACACAATTTTTTTAATCTAATATCCAATCCAAACATACGAGTAAACCAATAATTGGTAAATAAAAAAAACAATAGAATGAATAGAAAGAATAGAACGTAGAAACCATACCTAATGTTTATCTAGTGTTCATCTGGAAACTGAGGAGACCAGTTGCTGAAGTTTTGGGAGAAGATGTGTGTGATACAGGATTCTAGCTGCTCAACAGTTCTGGGTTTTCTTCGTTGTATTTTTTGTTTCATGATGTGCCAAATGTTTTTATATGGTTAAAGGTCTAGACTGCAGGCAGGTCAGATCAGCACCCGGACTCTTCTACTACAACGTTACGCTATTGTAATAGATGCGGTATGCAGTTAGCATTGTCTTGCTCAAATATGCGAGAGCTTCCCTGAAAAAGACGTTGCTGCCCATTCTACAGGCACTTCTGCACCACCATACCATCAGAGATGGAGCTTTTTGAACTGAGTGCTGATAACAAGCCAGATGGTCTCTCTGATCTGTAGTCAAGAGCACACAGTGTCCATGGTTTCCAAAAATAAATTACAATTTCACTTTGTCTGACCACAGAAGAGTTTTCCACATTGCTACATTTTAAATGAGTTTTGGCCCAGAGAGGATGGTGGTGTTTCTGGATCATGTTCACGCATGCCTTCTTCTTTGCATGATAGAGATTTAACCTGCATTTATGGATGACGTGCAAACTGTGTTCACAAACAAACATTTTCTGTAGGTGTTAATGAAGTGATTTCCATTACAGAATCAAGACTGTTTTAAAGACAGTGCTGCCTGAGGGCCCAAAGATCACTGTCCAATATAGATTTTCACCATTGTCCCTTGTGCACAGATTTCTTCAGATTCTTTAAAACTTTTGATGATATGATCTGAAAATTGGCGTATTGGTGGGCAGGGTGGATTGGTGGGCAGGGTGGATTGGCGGGTTCCTTCCTTCATTCTTTCTTTCTTTCTTTCTTTCTTTTTTTTTTTCTTCATTTCTTTCTTTCCTTTTCATGCGAGTTCAGTGTTTGAGCCGCATGAAAAAACTAAACCACTCAAAACGAGTGAAAAGCATGAAAAGTGAGCTGATGATTGTGATGATAATGTGTTCACTCGTGTTCACTCGTGTTCACTCGTGTTCAGTCCCCCTGAGTGTGTGTTGGTGTCTATAAACTCACGTTGAAGGAGGCCAGAGCTTCACACACGCTCTTCTCGATGAACTCGTCTGTGATCCTGCGTGACGGATGCTCGTTAAACACAGAGTTCATTAGTGCTATTTTGGCTGCACTGCGTCTCGCTTCAGCTTTCGTCGGACAAAACTGGGAACAGAACACGATAAGAGAAGCTCCAGCTGAGATGAAATCATCCTCATAAACATCAACATTATTATAATTATAATCATCTCATTTTTCATGCTGCAGCATCTCTTCTTAAGCCCCGCCCCTCAAAAAAACTAAAAGAAACCAGACGTGGTACCTGAAAGCTCCCGAAGCAGCTGCCCCCAGGGAGACTGACGTAGCAGACATATGGAGGACTGTTAGAAGGAACCATCTCATACACCACCAGCGCTCCGTTCTTCAGCTCGGCTCCTCGAGATTGTTTCATCTGCCAGAACTCCTGCAGAGCCTCCACCACGTTCACTGAGAACCAACCAGGAGACACAGAGAGAGAATAGAAATGCAATTACAGTCATAAAGTAAGTGTGTGTGTGTGTGTGTGTGTGTGTGTGTGTGTGTGTGTAGGAACTGATGTTTATACAGTTATTATAGTGCTTATAGAGGTAGCACAGTTATAATAGCCCTCGTATGATAATTTAAAAACTTGCAGAGGTATTAGAGTGCTCATAGACATATTATTGTGCTCATGGAGGTATTTTAGTGCTCATAGAGTAATTATAGTGCTCTTAGAGGTATTATAGTGCTCATAGAGTAATTTTATTGCTTACAGAGGTATTATAGTGCTCATAGATAAATAGTGCTCATAAAGTGATTATAGTGTTCATAGAGATATAGTGCTTATAATGGAATTATAGTGCTCATAGATTTATTATAGTGCCCATAGAGGTATTATAGTACTAACAGAGTTATTATCGTGCTCATGCAGGTATTACAGCGATCATAGAGTGATTATAGTGCTCATAGAGATATAGTGCTCATAGAGGTATTATAGTGCTCATAGAGGTATTATAGTGCTAATAGATTTATTATAGTGCTCATGGAGATATTATAGCACTCCTATATTTATTATAGTGCTCAAAGAGTTATTATAATATAATAATCATGTTTATTATAAAGTTATTATAATGCTTAAAGGGGTAATACAGTGCTCATATAGTTATTATAGTCCTGGTGAATGTATTATAGTGCTCTTGAGGTTTTATGCACATAGTGGTATTTTAGTGGTCATAAGGTTATTATAACATTTACAGAGTTATTATAGTGCTCATTATAATATCATTATAAGGTTTATCATAGAGTTATTATAATGCTTACAGTTGTATTATAGTGCTAGAGTTATTATTGTACCCATATAGTTATTATAATGCTTATAGTTATAATAGTGCTTCTAAAGTTATTATGGTGCTTATACAGTTATTATGGTGCTTATAGAGTAATTATAATGCTTATAGAGTTATTATGGTGCTTATAGAGTTATTATGGTGCTTATAGAGTAATTATAATGCTTATAGAGTTATTATGGTGCTTATAGAGTTATTATGGTGCTTATAGAGTTATTATAGTGCTTATAGAGTAATTATAGTGCTTATAGAGTTATTATAGTGCTTATAGAGTTATTATAGTGCTTATACAGTTATTATGGTGCTTATAGAGTAATTATAATGCTTATAGAGTTATTATAGTGCTTATAGAGTAATTATAGTGCTTATAGAGTTATTATAGTGCTTATAGAGTTATTATAGTGCTTATATAGTTATTATAGTGCTTATAGAGTTATTATAGTGCTTAGAGTTATTATAGTCCCCATAGATGTAAATAGTTCTCATACAGATATTATATTGCCCATAGTGTTATTAGTTGCAGTGTTATTAATGTTCGTAGGTATAGTGCGTTATAAGGCGTCGTACCCCTGCCGTATCCCTGCGTGTGCTTGGCGAAGCTCCGCACCACCGCGTCTACCGCCTCCCGCAGCACGGCGGGGTTTGTGGCCGCCTCCGGAGCTCCGAGTCCGGCGTGGCTCATGAATCCGGCGCTGAGGCTGTGGAGCGGAGGGAGCGGCGGCGGAGGCCCGGAGCTGGCCACGGTTCCGGTTCCGGTGACTCCGGGCCTGAGCGCGGCTCTCAGTGTGGATCCGTATCCCACCCCGGGCTGGAGGCGCTGCTGATGGCGGAGAGAGTCCATTGTCTCCAAACAGCGACTCGCTATAATCCTTCAAAGCGCCTCTATTCCGAGTCTATAACTGGACACGGTCTCTCTCTCTATCTCTCTCTCTCTCTCTCACACACACACACAAACACATACAGACACACACATACACACACACACCTTTACCCTTTGATCTGTATTACACAAACACAACAAAGTCGCAACTTTTCCCTTTGATGTGCCCCGCTGTTACCCCGAGATTAATAATCCTCTTGCTCCCTGAGTCCCGTTATTGCATTGGTACCAAACACCACCCCAACCCACACCAAGTGCACTGGGTAGGCAGTAGGGCTTCTGATTTCACCCCCTACTTAGTGCACTTATGCAGGAGCTTCTGCAGCATTGGGGATGAAACCTGAGCAGGATCTCTTTCCGGTTTTGGAGAAGAAATCGTGTGGAAGCATGTTTTCAGGATTAAGGTTTGGGAAAATGACGTGGGGGTAAAAAGAGTGGGGTAGAAAAATCAATATAAATGTGAAGGGTAACGAAAGTGTACAGAGTGAAAAGGGGGCAGAAAAGGGTATAGAAATGATAAATGCAAATGATTGATATACATCACACACACATAATGTATTTCCTCTAATATAAGACTCAACATTTATTAAGGTACATTATAAAATATGTAAATAATATGCATATAATATATAATGATATATAATCGCATCAGTCAGATCTTTTACAGTTTTTTCTCCACTATAATAAAAACACACACTGATGAAAGAACAATTAACAAAAGCAGGAAAACAAGTCCATCAAAGTCTCCCATAAATAAGGACATCTGACCCACACACTCTGTTCCTTCTGGAAGAACAATGTAATATGTGTGTGTTACCTTCTGGCGCTCCCTTTTAGTTATGACGTCATAGTTAGTGTTACCTGAGTCCCTACTTACACCTGATCACACTGTGCAGTGTCTTCAAATTATAACTTGTAACTTATATAACAACATTCAATTCAATTTAATTACGTTTTTATTTGTAGAGAACTGTAATAATGGTCTCAAAGCACCTTTAATATATAAATAAAGATATAAAGAGTGTATTCACTTACTGCAGGAAAAAACTCCCTGAGACTTCATAAGGAAGAAACCATGAGCGAGAGAAAAGGCCAAATCAAAAACTAGAATTAGCTTTCTAAAAAAGAACTCAGGAATTGACCAAAAACACAGAGACCCAAACAACACCAACATACGATTTCTTTACTGTGAAACTTACAGACGAAACGTACACTCAGAACTGAAAAAGCACAACACACACACACACACACACACACACACACACACACACACACACACACACACACACACACAACTCACACTAATAGAAGAGCCAATCAACAAAAGTAAATTCTGGGAATATTGGAAAGAGAGCATGAAGAGAGCATGAAGAATTTGCAATTCAAGATGGAGAAATGTGAACACGGCATTTCCAAACACTCTTTAAACATGTACCGAAACAAACTCAGAGCAAAAACACAAACTATAAACTCAAGCAACTAAAATCAGCCTTTAATGAAAACCAAAAACCTTCAGATTTCCCAATTAGTGAAAAGAAACTAAAGGACAAAACTGAAACCACAGAAAGCTTCAGAACGCGACGGAATCCTGAATGAAATGATTAAACACACCGCTGTATTTTAATCAGTCGTTTTAAAACTCTTCAGTCGGGTTCTGTGTGTCAGTTTCTTCCCTGAAATCTGGAATCGAGGACTAATAACCTCAGTCTAAAATAATGGAGAAAAATTTCACTTGAAAGCTACTGAGGTATTTGTGTGATCAGTAATGTGGAGTAGTGATGAATGAGGAAAATGAGAGAGAGAGAAGGTTGGATGATGTGGAGATGTGAAGCAGGATGTAGATAGGATTAGTAAGGAGGAAGTGAGAGCAGCAATTAGGAGGATGAAGAGTGGAAAGTCGGTTGGACCAGATGACATACCGGTAGAAGCATGGAGATGTTTAGGAGAGATGCAGTAGAGATTTTAACCAGATTGTTTAACAGTATTTTGGAAGGTGAGAAGATGCCTGAGGAATGGAGAAGGAGTGTGCTGGTACTGATCTTTAAGAAGAAGGGAGATGTGCAGACCTGCAGTAACTACAGGGGAATAAAGTTGATCAGTCACACCATGAAGTTATGGGAAAGAGTAGTGGAAGCCATGCTGAGAGAAGAGGTGACCATCTGTGAGCAGCAGTATGGTTTCATGCCGAGGAAGAGCACCACAGATGCATTATTTGCTTTGAGGATGTTGATGGAGAAGTATAGAGAAGGTCAGAAGGAGTTGCATTGTGTGTTTGTGGATTTAGAGAAAGTGTACGACAGGGTGGAGAGAGGAGTTGTGGTGTTGTATGAGGAAGTCTGGTGTGATAGAGAAGTATGTAAGGGTGGTGCAGGACATGTATGAGGACAGTGTGACAGCAGTGACGTGTGCAGTAGGAACGACAGACTGGTTCAAGGTGAAGGTTGGACTGCATCAAGGATCGGCCCTGAGCCCTCTCCTGTTTGCAGTGGTGATGGACAGGTTGACGGACGAGGTCAGACAGGAGTCTCCCTGGACTATGATGTTTGCAGATGATATTGTGATTTGCGGTGAGAGTAGGGAGCAGGTGGAGAAGAGCCTGGAGAGGTGGAGGTGTGCGCTGGAGAGAAGGGGAATGAAAGTCAGTAGGAGTAAGACAGAGTACATGTGTGTGAATGAGAGGGAGGGCAGTGGAGGGGTGCGGTTGCAGGGAGAAGAGGTGGAGAAGGTGGAGGAGTTCAGGTACCTGGGGTCAACAGTGCAAAGTAATGGAGAGTGTGTTAGAGAAGTGAAGAAAAGAGTGCAGGCAGGGTGGAGTGGGTGGAGAAGAGTGATAGCAGGAGTGATTTGTGATAGAAGAGTATCTGTGAGAGTGAAAGGGAAAGTTTATAGAACTGTGGTGAGACCTGAGATGTTGTATGGATTAGAGACAGTGGCATTGAGTAAAAGACAGGAGGTGGAGCTGGAGGTAGCAGAGCTGAAGATGTTAAGGTTTTCGTTGGGAGTGACAACGATGGACAGGATTAGAAATGAGTTTATTAGAGGGACAGCACATGTAGGATGTTTTGGTGACAAGGTGAGGGAGGTGAGATTGAGATGGTTTGGACATGTGCAGAGAAGGGACATGAATTATATTGGTAGAAGAATGCTGAAGATGGAGCCACCAGGTAGGAGGAAAAGAGGAAGGCCAAGGAGGAGGTTCATGGATGTGGTGAGGGAAGACATGCAGGTAGTTGGTGTGAAAGAGGCAGATGTAGAGGACAGGGGGGTATGGAGACGGATGATCCACTGTGGCGCCCCCTAATGGGAGCAGCCGAAATAAGAAGAAGTAATGTGGAGTAGATGATGAATCAGTAGATGATGAGAAACATCATTAACTCAAGATTTCTACACGTCCTTAGTGAACACAACCTCAAAGTAAAAGTCAGACTGTCTTTTTACCAAATTACTATTAATCAGCTGATCATATTTACACACTCACACACACACTAACACACCACCAACACACACTAACACACCACCAACACACACTAACACACCACCAACCAGTGTCGGGGGTCAGGGTCAGTAAAGTCTTCTCTGCTGGTCTAAACACTCTCAGAAGCACTGACCTACATTTACAACATAAATTCAAATATTTGTTTAATGAAATTGTATTAATTTCTTCCATCAGTTTCTTCTCTTCATGTGGTAGTGTTTCTCTCGGCTGCACTGCTTCAGTACGTGTATGTGGATGGTAGATTTTTTTGTCCAATCAGATTTCAGCCTCTATGTGCTGCCATGTGAATCTAATCTGCTCAGAGCCTTCAGAATCAGTACTGCTGGACTTTTACCATAGAGAATATTACCAACAGCTCTGTTTCTTTATCCAATCAGATTTCAGATTCTCCTCACAGAGCAGATCACTGGCCCAGAATAGCGTCAGCATTTTCCCGTCTTCTGATTGGTTGGTCAGAGGGAAACTGTTACAGCGACTGGTAAAACACGTCCCCAATTTTAACTCTCTCTCAGCCCTCGACAAACAGCGTCATCTACTGGGGAGAACAGAGAGCTGCACACTCGCAGCCTTCTACATACACACCTGCCACCAGGTGAGGGACAGTGTGTGACATTTACATTTACATTTGCGGCATTTAGCAGACGCCCTTATCCAGAGCGACGTACAAATTACAAACTTAATATAAATATAACTCTTGAATTCTACAAACTTGGAAAGTGCTAGTTGAAGTATTTCAGGAAGAGGTAGGTCTTCAGTCGTCGCTTGAAGATAATCAGGGACTCCACTGTACAGACAGCTAGGGGAAGTTCATTCCACCACCTCGGTGCCAGAACAGAGAAGAGCTTTGAAGTGTACTTACCTCTCATTCTGAGAGAAGGTGGTACCAGTGGAGCAGTGCTGGAGGATCTCAGACAGCGTGGTGCAGTGCGAGATGTGATGAGGTCACTGAGGTAAGATGGTGCTGGTCCATTTTTGGCCTTGTAGGCAAGCATCAGTGTTTTGAATCTGATATGTGCAGCTACTGGAAGCCAGTGGAGGAGCAGCAGTGGGGTGGTGTGGGAAACCTTGGGCTGATTGAACACAAGTCATGCAGCTGCGTTTTGGATCATTTGCAGTGGACGAATAGCGTTCAGGGGAAGACCTGCCAGCAGAGAGCTGCAGTAGTCAAGTCTCGAAATCACAACTGAACAAGAACCTGGGCAGCCTGTATGGAGAGAAATGGTTGAATCCTTCGGATGTTATAGAGAAGAAATTGACAGGAGCGAGACACATTAGCAACATGTGAGAAGAAGGACAGTTAATTGTCCATAGTTACCACGAGGTTACGAGCAGTGGCTGAAGCGGAGAGCAGAAAGTCATGAAGTGTTATTTGGAGATCTTGACCTGAAAATGAATCACCTGGGATAACCAGCAGTTCTGTTTTGCTGGGGTTCAGTTTTAGTTGGTGAGCAATCATCCATGAAGATATGTCTGTCAAGCATGCTGAGATCCGAGCAGAAGCTGTGGTATCTGATGGAGGGAAAGAAAAGATAAGTTGAGTGTCATCTGCATAGCATTGATAAGAAAACCCATGTGAGGATATGACTTCACCAATGGAGTGGGTATAGAGGGAGAAAAGGAAGGGACCAAGTACCGAGCCTTGTGGGACACCAGTGGTGAGTCTGCACGGGGCAGATGTAGATCCCCTCCATGTTACCTGGTATGAGCGACCTTCCAGGTAGGAAGCAAACCATTCCCATGCTGTTCCGTTGCCTGTGTCAAATGCTGCTGAAAGATCCAGGAAGATAAGTACAGATGAAGCTTGGCTGATCGAGCAGCATGCAGTTTCCCAGAAACAGCCAAAAGGGCCGTCTCTGTGGAATGTACCGCTTTGAACCCAGACTGGTTCGGATCATGGAGGTTGTTCTGTGAGAGTGTGACCATGTCATCTAGTTTATGCAAAACACACACACACACACACACACACACACACACACACACACACACACACACACACACACACTTATATACAGCTCCTTTTCTTTTCCCTACTTTTCTTTTTACTATTCCATTTATACTCTATAGTTTTTATATTGTTATTATAGTTATATTACAGTATATTATAGATTAAATGCTATATTATATACAGTTTAATTATAGTTTATTGATTTGATTGATTTTCTGATTATAATTTCTGTTATGTATCTGTATTCTCTATGCGTTGGCAATACAGATACAGATATTTGTCATGCAATACAATCTTTGAATCCTGAGTCTTGAGAGAGAGAGAGAGAGAGAGAGAGAGAATATTATAATGCATGGCCTCTTATGACCCGTAAATTATTTATTACAATTTTTTTAATATAATAAAATACAACAAAAGATTAAAATCACTTTGAACATCTTTATCTTTGAACTGTTAATGCGTGGCGCCACCGCTAGAGGGAAGCGTCGAGTGCGCGCACGAACACAGACTGCACAGTGACAACAACGAAGAAGAAGAAGAGGCCGAAGTAATCCTCCGGAACAACCGAAGAAGAAGAAGCCGCTCATGCAGTGTTGATAAAGTCACATGGCGCAGGGATTAAGAGGAGAATAAAGCGGATTAGATTAATAGATTAGTATAAAGCGGTGAATATGCGGTAAAATCCGTGTCAGATTTCCGCTTTGAGGGTGTGTGTGTGTGTGTGTTGTCATGTTTGCTCGCGCTCCTGCCCGCTGTGTCCTTCAGGGTGTGTGTGATTGTCTCCGGGCTCAGAGCTTCTCTCTGTCCGCGCGCACGGTAACACACCAAGCTTTATATTTATTTATATTTATTTATCCAAACACTCACATAGAGTCTGTTCTTATTCACTGAATTCCATAAAACTGCCATAAACGACTCCTTTCTAGCAACTACACCATGATAACATCGCGTGTGTGTGTGTGTGTGTGTGTGTGTGTGTGTGTGTGAGGCAGAACACAGTGGTAGTGGAGAGATGGTGGCAGGTTCCCCTGTCGAAGGAGGGTCGTCCCCCGAGACTTTACTCCCGCAGGCACAGGGTTTATCGCTTTGTGGAGGACACCAAACACCAGACCCAGGAGAAGCTGGAGCTGCTGCTCACACAGACCGTACCGAGTGGGTGTACACACACACACACACACACACACACACACACTAACTCGGAAGGTTGAGTGGTGATGAGTGTGTGATTGTACAGAAAGTTGCAGATGATCTTAAAATTGACGGAACTCCACAGCAGGACCGAATGTTCAGGAACTTTAGGAAAAACAGTTTAAACTGTTCAATACTGCACTAAATTACGGACTACATGTCGAAATGGTTCCTCAGATGGTCACCAGGTGCCACAGAGACGCACATCAGTACAGTGAGACTTTATTAATGAAGAATCAACACTGATTTACTGAAGTGCAGACTTTAGATACCATCAGCCTGAAACTCTGTTACACAGATTTATAGCACACTTTATATATATATTGATATATTAGAGCTGTAAATTAATTGAAATATTGAAACATAATTAATCACAACTTAATCACATTTGTATTTGTTCTAGATGCACATTTAATCACTACTTTTCTAGTGTTTATTTCTCTAATCAATACAGATAAATATTGATGCTTTATGCAAATGTATGTTTATTATAAGTGAATTCGAACTCAACATAAAGCATGAAGACTAAATATTCCTGTAAATGTTTTAAAGTAATTCTGGTGTTTTAAATGACGTAAATTATCAGGACACCAAACGCAACTTTTACTTTGTTTCCACACGGACGGTTTTAATTGCCGGATGTTGCATCATGGTGGATTTTTGTGCTGATTTGAGACTCGGCGCATCAGTAAAACAAATGTTTAGTGATTAAATGTGTTTTTTTGGGAAGTTTTTTTATTAAATCTGTCGGTGTGTTGGTGTGTGTAAGTTGTGTATCGGTGTGTGTAAGTTGTGTATCGGTGTGTGTAAGTTGTGTAAGGGTGTGTAAGGTTGTGTGTCGTGTGTAAGGTTGTGTAAGGTGTGTAAGGTTGTGTGTCGGTGTGTAAGGTTGTGTATTGGTGTGTGTCGATGTGTAACGTTGTGTATTGTGTGTCGGTGTGTAAGGTTGTGTCGATGTGTAATGTTGTGTATTGTGTAACGTTGTGTGTTGTGTGTCGATGTGTAACGTTGTGTGTTGGTGTGTAAGGTTGTGTCGATGTGTAACATTGTGTGTTGGTGTGTAAGGTTGTGTCGATGTGTAATGTTGTGTATTGGTGTGTGTCAATGTGTAAGGTTGTGTGGTGAAGTGTAAGGTTGTGTGTCGGTGTGTAAGGTTGTGTCGATGTGTAGTATTGTGTGTTGGTGTGTAAGGTTGTGTGTCGATGTGTAACATTGTGTGTTGTACACAGAGCTCGGCGGTCGTGGAGACACGGTTTTTGTGAAGAAGTCGGTGGGAAGAAATAAACTCCTGGCTGAAGGTCTCGCTGTTTATCCTTCACCTGAGAACAAGGAGATGTTCACTGAGGAGAGACGCGTGAGAGACACTCCCCCCCCACCCACACACACACACACACACACACACACACACACACACACACACACACACACACACACACTGACTCACTCCTCTAATGAGTTATTACACTCACACACTCTTTTCTTCATCAGTTACTGCGTGAGGGAAAGAGAGAGGACAGAATCCAGACAAGGACAGGACAACTCGTAAGTCCACTTATCTACACACACACAAACACATTCACTCATGCTCACACACACGCACACACACACACACGCACACACACACACACACACACACACACACACACACACACACACACACATAATAATATCTTTGAGTTTTTCTCATGTTTTTGTTTCTCTTTGTTATTTTTAGCATTATAATAGTAATTCATTATAAATATTTATTTAATCTGATCTTTTTCTCCAGACGGTGGATTTCCTGAAACAGTCCACTCTGGAGATCGGGATCCAGACGGCTCCTCAGCAGCACTTTCTCCTCACCAAGGAAATCGTCTGCAGACATTTTTTGAGAAAAGTGAGGAAGGACCGGAAGTTGCAGTTTCATTTACAGAGCAAAGATTGTCTTTAAATTCACCTGTGTGTGTGTGTGTGTGTGTGTGTGTGTGTGTGTAGCTGGGCGTGGTCGTCCCTCTTCATGCGCTGACATTACCGGACGAGCCGATCACACAGTTTGGAGATTTCTGGTGTGATGTCACGGTGAGGAATTTCCTCTAGACTGTCTGTGTGTGTGTGTGTGTGTGTGTGTGTGTGTGTGTGTGTGTGTGTGTGTGTTTGTTTGTGTGTGTGTGTCAGAGAGAGACATCTATAATTTTAATTATGAAAACCAATAAGGGACTCGGTCCACCTGCAACACGAACGAAAATTAAAGCTCATTTCTGAAAATAACACCTGCATCTTTATATTGGAAGGTTTGGAGCTCTGACTTGTTGGATGACCAGAGTGAACTTATTACTGATGTAGAATTCTAAGTGTCCAGTAGGTGGCAGTGTAACGTATATTAGAGCTCGAACATGAATTCAATCTGGGATAATTAATTAGTTTATATTTTTTTGCCATATGGAGGAGTTCAGGTACCTAGAATAGAATAGAATAGCTTTTATTTGTCACATATACATTACAGCACAGTGAAATTTTGTTCTTCGCATATCCCAGCTTGCTTAGAAGCTGGGGTCAGAGCGCAGGGTCAGCCATGAAACGGCGCCCCTGGAGCATAGAGGGTTAAGGGCCTTGCTCAAGGGCCCAAGAGTGGCAGCTTGGCGATACCGGGGCTTGAACCCCCGACCTTCCGAACCCCCGACCTTCAGTAACCCAGCGCCTTAACCACTGGAGCTACCACTCCCCCTGGAGTCAACAGTGTAAAGTAATGGAGAGTGTGTTAGAGAAGTGAAGAAAAGAGTGCAGGCAGGGTGGAGTGGGTGGAGAAGAGTGATAGCAGGAGTGATTTGTGATAGAAGAGTATCTGTGAGAGTAAAAGGGAAAGTTTATAGGACTGTGGTGAGACCTGAGATGATGTATGGTTTAGAGACAGTGGCATTGAGTAAAAGACAGGAGGTGGAGCTGGAGGTAGCAGAGCTGAAGATGTTGAGATGTTCGTTGGGAGTGACGACGATGGACAGGATTAGAAATGAGTTTATTAGAGAGACATAGAGGACGTTTTGGAGACAAGGTGAGGGAGGTGAGATTGAGATGGTTCGGACATGTGCAGAGGAGGGACATGGGGTATATCAGTAGGAGAATACTGAGGATGGAGCCACCAGGAAGGAGGAAAAGAGGAAGCAATTTAAATGACAATTTCATCAGGTACACACTTGTACCCTGTACCACATGCAGTGAAACGTTAACAACCTCTTGAATATTTTGTGTGTGTATAGTAGTGAAGATTGTGTGTGTGTGTGTGTGTGTGTGTGTGTGTGTACATTTGTATAGTTGTGGTGATTTGATGTGTGTGTGTGTGTGTGTGTGTGTGCGCGCAGGTGAACGGTTTGGACACAGTGCGAGTGCAGTTGATTGTAGGTCCATATGTGGATCCAAGGAAGAAGAAACTGATGAAACAGGAAGGTGCAGCGACGGAAAACACACCGGACTCAGACACAGAATAATGATCACAGTCTGATCCCAGTCCAGTTTGATCTGACCTGTGACCTAATAAATTAGCATTTTTTTTCTTTAATGTGTCTTTTATTGAAAGTTGAGATAAAGCGTTCAACACGTCTCTTCACTTCTATATAACTTCATTACCACACGTCTCTTCACTTCTATATAACTTCATTACCACACGTCTCTTCACTTCTATATAACTTCAGAACCACACGTCTCTTCACTTCTATATAACTTCATTATCACACGTCTCTTCACTTCTATATAACTTCATTGCCACACGTCTCTTCATTACCACACGTCTCTTCACTTGTATATAACTTCATTATCACCGTCTCTTCACTTCTATATAACTTCATTATCACACGCCTTCACTTCTATAACTTCATTATCACCGTCTCTTCATTACCACACGCTCTTCATTACCACACGCCTTCACTTCTATATAACTTCATTATCACACGCTCTTCACTTCTATATAACTTCATTGCCACACGCCCTTCATTACCACACGCCTCTTCACTTCTATAACTTCATTACCACACGCCTCTTCACTTCTATATAACTTCATTATCACACGCTCTTCACTTCTATATAACTTCATTGCCACACGCCTCTTCATTACCACGCCTCTTCACTTGTATATAACTTCATTACCACCGTCTCTTCACTTCTATATAACTTCATTATCACACGCCTCTTCACTTCTATATAACTTCATTACCACACGTCTCTTCACTTCTATATAACTTCATTATCACACGTCTCTTCACTTCTATATAACTTCATTATCACACGTCTCTTCACTTCTATATAACTTCATTACCACATGTCTCTTTATTACCACACGTCTCTTCACTTCTATATAACTTCATTACCACGTGTCTCTTCATTACCACACGTCTCCTCACTTCTATATAACTTTATTACCACACGCCTCTTCACTTCTATATAACTTCATTACCACACGCCTCTTCACTTCTATATAACTTCATTACCACGCTCTTCACTTCTATATAACTTCATTATCACACGCCTCTTCACTTCTATATAACTTCATTACCACATGTCTCTTTATTACCACACGTCTCTTCTATATAACTTCATTACCACGTGTCTCTTCATTACCACACGCCTCCTCACTTCTATATAACTTTATTACCACACGTCTCTTCACTTCTATATAACTTCATTACCACACGTCTCTTCACTTCTATATAACTTCATTACCACACGTCTCTTCACTTCTATATAACGTCATTACCACACGCCTCTCTTCACTTCTATATAACTTATTACCACACGTCTCTTCACTTCTATATAACTTCATTACCACCGCTCTTCACTTCTATATAACTTCATTACACACGCCTCTTCACTTTTATATAACTTCATTACCACCGTCTCTTCACTTCTATATAACTTCTTTACCACACGTCTCTTCATTACCACACGTCTCTTCACTTCTATATAACTTCATTATCACACGTCTCTTCACTTCTATATAACTTCATTATCACACGTCTCTTCACTTCTATATAACTTCATTGCCACACGCCTCTTCATTACCACGTCTCTTCACTTGTATATAACTTTATTACCACACGTCTCTTCACTTCTATATAACTTCATTATCACGCCTCTTCACTTCTATATAACTTCATTGCCACACGTCTCTTCATTACCACACGCCTCTTCACTTCTATATAACTTCATTATCACACGCCTCTTCACTTCTATATAACTTCATTATCACACGCTCTTCACTTCTATATAACTTCATTGCCACACGCCTCTTCATTACCACACGCCTCTTCACTTGTATATAACTTCATTACCACCGTCTCTTCACTTCTATATAACTTCATTATCACACGCCTCTTCACTTCTATATAACTTCATTATCACACGCCTCTTCACTTCTATATAACTTCATTGCCACACGCCTCTTCATTACCACACGCCTCTTCACTTGTATATAACTTCATTACCACCGCTCTTCACTTCTATATAACTTCATTATCACCGTCTCTTCACTTCTATATAACTTCATTATCACACGCCTCTTCACTTCTATATAACTTTACCACATGTCTCTTCACTTCTATATAACTTCATTACCACACGTCTCTTCACTTCTATATAACTTCATTACCACGTGTCTCTTCATTACTATATAACTTCATTACCACATGTCTCTTTATTACCACACGCTCTTCACTTCTATATAACTTCATTACCACATGTCTCTTCATTACCACACGCCTCCTCACTTCTATATAACTTTATTACCACACGCCTTCACTTCTATATAACTTCATTACCACACGCCTTCACTTCTATATAACTTCATTACCACATGTCTAATTACCACACGCCTTCACTTCTATATAACTTCATTACCACACGTCTCTTCACTTCTATATAACGTCATTACCACACGTCTCTTCACTTCTATATAACTTTATTACCACACGTCTCTTCACTTCTATATAACTTCATTACCACACGTCTCTTCACTTCTATATAACTTCATTACCACACGACTATTTACTTCTATATAACTTCATTTACCACACGTCTCTTCACTTCTATATAACTTCATTACCACACGTCTCTTCACTTTTATATAACTTCATTACCACACGTCTCTTCACTTCTATATAACTTCATTACCACACGTCTCTTCATTACCACACGTCTCTTCACTTCTATATAACTTCATTACCACACGTCTCTTCTATATAACTTCATTACCACACGTCTCTTCACTTCTATATTCAATTCAATTCAATTCATTTTTATTTGTATAGCACTTTTAACAATGAACATTGTCTCAAAGCAGCTTTACACAGATAATGTGGTGATTAAACATAAATATGTTCTTTGTAAGTATGTTTGTCCCTGATGAGCAACTGTGGCAAGGAAAAACTCCCCGACATGGCATAAGGAAGAAACCTTGAGAGGAACCAGACTCAAGAGGGAACCCATCCTCATCTGGGTTGCACCAAATGTCCATTTGAAGCAGATATACAATGTTGTGGGGTACAGTGATGATGATCAGAAGCAAACTGCACTCCCGAGTCAGTGCAGCAGACCGCCGACACCAACTACAGTCCAATCCGTCCTCAAAGCACCCGTTCTACTCCGGAATTAAGAGACCGTCCCGAGCTGCACAGAAGTGTGAAGATCCAAGGAGGGAGAGGGGCAGGAACACTGGTCACTGGAGCCTCAGGAGCATGTTTAACTCGACCGAAAGAGAGAGAGAGAGAGAGAGAGAGAGAGGGTGACGGAAGAGAAGGATATGGATTATTAAGTGTAACTATTGGTGTATGAAAGTTAATGTCACTGTGCAGTTTGGACTCCGGCAAGACTCGCTATGGCAGCATAACTAAAAGGGAGAACCAGAAGGTAACACAGACATGAGGGATCTCTGGGATAAGAGACGACCCACCACACCACCGTCAACAAACCTGAGTGAACGTGTGAATGTGAGGGACGACAGCATACAAATATACCAGTTCACCAAACACTCTATATCCATGTTCCCTCCAGATCTGTGCCTTTACCTAAGAGAAATCTACTGATAAAAGGCTTGACTAAATAAATACGTTTTCAACCTCGACTTGAACACTGAGACTGTGTCTGAGTCCCGAACACTGATTGGAAGGCTGTTCCATAACTGTGGGGCTTTATAAGAGAAAGATCTGCCCCCTGCTGTAGTCTTCATTATTTGAGGAACCAACAGATAGCCAGCACCTTTTGATCTAAGTAGGCGTGGAGGATCATACTGGTACAGAAGTTCACTCAGATACTGCGGTGCGAGACCATTGAGTGCTTTATACGTCAGTAGTAATATTTTATAGTCAATGCGAGATTTGATTGGGAGCCAGTGTAGACTGATTAAAACAGGGGTGATGTGGTCATATTTCCTAGATCTAGTGAGGACCCTTGCTGCTGCATTCTGGACTAACTGAAGCTTATTGATGCACTTACCGCACACCCAGACAGTAAAGCGTTACAGTAGTCTAATCTAGAAGTAACAAAAGCATGAACCAGTTTTTCTGCATCCTGTAACGACATCATATTTCTAATCTTAGCAATATTTCTAAGGTGAAAGAAGGCGATTCTGGTGATATTATTCACGTGAGACTCAAAGGAAAGACTCGGGTCAATAATCACACCAAGGTCTTTGACAGCCGTACATGCTGAAACAGAAACACCATCCAGAGATGCTACGTAATCGGAAAGTTTACTTCTAGCTGCATGTGGTCCTAGTAAAAGTACTTCCGTCTTATCTGAGTTGAGCAGAAGAAAGTTATTAAGCATCCACTGTCTAATGTCCTTTACACACTTCTCAACATTGTTAAGCTGATCTCTCTCATCTGGCTTTGCTGAAATATACAGCTGTGTGTCATCAGCATAGCAATGGAAGCGAATCCCATGTTTATGAATAATTTCACCAAGAGGCAGCATATATAAAGAGAAAAGCAGTGGGCCTAAGACAGATCCTTGAGGAACACCAAACTTTACCTCATAGAGCGTGGAGAACTCACCATTTACATCCACAAACTGATAGCGATCAGTCAAATAAGACCTGAGCCAAGAGAGAGCTGTTCCCTTTATTCCTACAACATTCTCAAGTCTAGCAAGCAGTATAGTGTGATCAATGGTGTCAAAAGCTGCACTAAGGTCGAGCAAAACAAGTAAGGAGACAAAGCCCTGATCAGAGGCCAATAACAGGTCATTTACCAGGTCACTATATAACTTCATTACCACATGTCTAATTACCACACGTCTCTTCACTTCTATATAACTTCATTACCACACGTCTCTTCTATATAACTTCATTACCACACGTCTCTTCACTTCTATATAACTTCATTATCACACGTCTCTTCATTACTATATAACTTCATTACCACACGTCTCTTTACTTCTATATAACTTCATTACCACACGTCTCTTTACTTCTATATAACTTCATTACCACACGCTCTTTACTTCTATATAACTTCATTACCACGTCTCTTCACTTCTATATAACTTCATTACCACACGTCTCTTCACTTCTATATAACTTCATTACCACACGTCTCTTTACTTCTATATAACTTCATTACCACACGTCTCTTCACTTCTATATAACTTCATTACCACACGCTCTTCACTTCTATATAACTTCATTACCACACCCACTCTTCATTACCACACGCCTCCATTACCACACTTCTCTTCATTACCACACGTCTCTTCACTTCTATATAACTTCATTACCACACGTCTCTTCACTTCTATATAACTTCATTATCACACGTCTCTTTACTTCTATATAACTTCATTACCACACGTCTCTTTACTTCTATATAACTTCATTACCACACGACTCTTCATTACCACACGTCTCCATTACCACACGTCTCTTCACTTCTATATAACTTCATTATCACACGTCTCTTTACTTCTATATAACTTCATTACCACACGTCTCTTCACTTCTATATAACTTCATTACCACACGTCTCTTCACTTCTATATAACTTCATTACCACACGACTCTTTACTTCTATATAACTTCATTTACCACACGTCTCTTCACTTCTATATAACTTCATTACCACACGCTCTTCACTTTTATATAACTTCATTACCACACGCTCTTCACTTCTATATAACTTCATTACCACACGCCCATTACCACACGCCTCTTCACTTCTATATAACTTCATTATCACACGTCTCTTTACTTCTATATAACTTCATTACCACACGTCTCTTTACTTCTATATAACTTCATTACCACACGACTCTTCATTACCACACGCCTCCATTACCACACTCTTCACTTCTATATAACTTCATTATCACACGCCTCTTTACTTCTATATAACTTCATTACCACACGCCTCTTCACTTCTATATAACTTCATTACCACACGCCTCTTCACTTCTATATAACTTCATTACCACACGACTCTTTACTTCTATATAACTTCATTTACCACACGTCTCTTCACTTCTATATAACTTCATTACCACACGTCTCTTCACTTTTATATAACTTCATTACCACACGCCTCTTCACTTCTATATAACTTCATTACCACACGCCCTTCATTACCACACGCTCTTCACTTCTATATAACTTCATTATCACACGCTCTTCACTTCTATATAACTTCATTATCACACGCCTCTTCACTTCTATATAACTTCATTGCCACACGCCTCTTCATTACCACACGCCTCTTCACTTGTATATAACTTTATTACCACACGCCTCTTCACTTATATAACTTCATTATCACACGTCTCTTCACTTCTATATAACTTCATTGCCACACGTCTCTTCATTACCACACGTCTCTTCACTTCTATATAACTTCATTATCACACGTCTCTTCACTTCTATATAACTTCATTATCACACGTCTCTTCACTTCTATATAACTTCATTGCCACACGTCTCTTCATTACCACACGTCTCTTCACTTGTATATAACTTCATTACCACACGTCTCTTCACTTCTATATAACTTCATTATCACACGTCTCTTCACTTCTATATAACTTCATTATCACACGTCTCTTCACTTCTATATAACTTTACCACATGTCTCTTCACTTCTATATAACTTCATTACCACACGTCTCTTCACTTCTATATAACTTCATTACCACACGTCTCTTCACTTCTATATAACTTTATTACCACACGTCTCTTCACTTCTATATAACTTCATTACCACATGTCTCTTCATTACCACACGTCTCCTCACTTCTATATAACTTTATTACCACACGTCTCTTCACTTCTATATAACTTCATTACCACACGTCTCTTCACTTCTATATAACTTCATTACCACATGTCTAATTACCACACGTCTCTTCACTTCTATATAACTTCATTACCACACGTCTCTTCACTTCTATATAACGTCATTACCACACGCTTCACTTCTATATAACTTTATTACCACACGTCTCTTCACTTCTATATAACTTCATTACCACACGTCTCTTCACTTCTATAACTTCATTACCACGCCTCTTCACTTCTATATAACTTCATTACCACACGCTCTTCACTTCTATATAACTTCATTACCACACGCCTTCACTTCTATATAACTTCATTACCACACGCTCTTCACTTCTATATAACTTCATTACCACACGCCTCTTCATTACCACACGCCTCTTCACTTCTATATAACTTCATTACCACACGCTCTTCACTTCTATATAACTTCATTACCACACGCCTCTTCACTTCTATATAACTTCATTATCACACGCCTCTTCATTACTATAACTTCATTACCACACGCCTCTTTACTTCTATATAACTTCATTACCACACGCCTTCACTTCTATATAACTTCATTACCACACGCCTCTTCACTCTATATAACTTCATTACCACACGTCTTCACTTCTATATAACTTCATTACCACACGCCTCTTCACTTCTATATAACTTCATTACCACACGCCTTTACTTCTATATAACTTTACCACATGTCTAATTACCACACGCCTTCACTTCTATATAACTTCATTACCACACGCCTTTACTTCTATATAACTTCATTACCACACGCCTCCATTACCACACTCTTCATTACCACGCCTCTTCACTTCTATATAACTTCATTACCACACGACTCTTCATTACCACACGCTCCATTACCACACTTCTCTTCATTACCACGCCTCTTCACTTCTATATAACTTCATTACCACACGTCTTCACTTCTATATAACTTCATTATCACACGCCCTTTACTTCTATATAACTTCATTACCACACGCTCTTTACTTCTATATAACTTCATTACCACACGACTCTTCATTACCACACGCCTCCATTACCACACTTCTCTTCATTACCACACGCCTTCACTTCTATATAACTTCATTACCACACGCCTCTTCACTCTATATAACTTCATTATCACACGTCTCTTTACTTCTATATAACTTCATTACCACACGTCTCTTTACTTCTATATAACTTCATTACCACACGACTCTTCATTACCACACGTCTCCATTACCACACTTCTCTTCATTACCACACGTCTCTTCACTTCTATATAACTTCATTACCACACATCTCTTCACTTTATAACTCACTTCTTTATAACTTCTACTACACTGTGTGCACAATTATTAGGCAAGTTGTATTTTTGAGGATTAATTTTGTTATTGTACATCTAAAGTGCTACAGTGTACACTTATTAGAAAATTATCAGTGTGCAGAATTATTATGCAACTAAATGAAAAACAAAGATTTTTCATCTTACTTCTTTATTTTCACCTGTTAAAGTGAGGATAAAAAACAAGCTCAACATTTACAAATAAACATTACTGAAATTTCAAAAAGAAATCCTCAGTGACCAGTAAAGCCACCCTTCTTTTTCATAACAATCACAATCCTTCCATTCACGGAGTCAGTCAGTTTTTTGTTCTGGACAGAATCAACTTTTAGTGCAGCAGCAACCACGGCCTCCCAGACACTGTTCAGAGAGGTGTACTGTTTACCTTCACTGTACATCTCCTGTTTAAAAAGGGCCCAAAAGTTCTTAATAGGGTTGAAGTCAGCTGAAGAAGGGGGCCATGTGATAGGTTTTTCATCTTTAAGGCCTTTACTGGCCACGCAGTTGAGTACTTTGATACATGTGAGGGAGCGCTGTCTTGCATATAAATCAGTCTTCCTGAAAGATGCAGACTTTTTTCTGTACCACCGCTTGAAGAAAGTGTCTGAGAGTTGATTTTGAGTCCATTTTCAACCTAAAAAGGTCCAACTAGCTCATCTTTAATAATACCTGCCCAAACCAGTACCCCACCTCCACTTTGCTGGCGTCTGAGTCAAAGTGGAGCTCTGTGTCCGTTACTGATCCAACCACGGGTCCATCCATCTGGTCCGTCAAGAGTCACTCTCACCTCATCAGTCCACAAAACCTTTGAAAAATCTGTCTTCAGATATTTCTTGGCCTATTCTTGACGTTTCAACTTATGTGTCTTGTTCAGAGGCGGTAGGATTTCAGCCTTTCTTACCATGGCCATGTCTCTGAGAACTGAACATCTCGTACTTCTTGACACTCCAGGTGGGTTGCAGTTGTGGAATATGGCAGCACTGGAGGATAAGGGGTTCCTGGTAGCTTCATGTTTCAATCTTCTCAAATCTTTGGCGGTTAATTTGCGTTGTTTCTTGCGACCCTGTTGACTATTCGCTACAAAACGTATGGTTCTGTGATCTTAGATATTTCAAGACTTTTCAGAGTTAAATCTCTTTATGGCCCATTTTTCCTGAGGAGAAAAATCTGGCTAATAATTATGCACAACTTGATATAGGGTGTTGATCTCCTTAGGCCACACCCTCCCTCATTACACAAATACACATCACCTGATATGCATTAAATCCAATAAGCATTCAAGTTTATACAGACTTGGAAATTATGGATAAAATGATAATGTGGTCAAAATAATGACGTAATAATTGAGCACACAGTGTGTATACCGCTTCACTCCTACGTGACTCTTCACTACTAATCTCTCTAACTGCTGTCTCACTCTATACACACTTTTCATGTTCAGAACTACAGGATAAGGTGATTAGACTCATATGAACTGTATACGGAGAACAGGAAGTCTTTATATGGACTTGTTCCTTACATGAAAAACCTGAAGGAGAAATTTCACCTTTCAGACTTTCTCTCTTTATTGTTTTATTACTTCACAAAAAAAAATCTGGCTGCTATACAGAGTATTACTGGGTTACTACACACACTCGCACGCGCGCGCGCACACACACACATGTTCATGCAGTTCACAGATTTGTAGCTGAAACAGGAGCTGGTGAAGATGGAGGAGAAGTTCTTCTAAATGTCCACACTGTGCACTTACTCCAGCAGGCTGATGAAGCTAATGTTTAACTGAAGCGCGTAGTCTCTGGTTAGTACAGTGCACATGACATCGCTCTGAACTCGACACCAGGGGAATGAGACGTGGCCCAAAGTCTGAAGGCAGAGCAGAGGCTGATGTGTGCTGATCTCAGGCACTGAACCAGAAGCTTCATCTCCAACAGAGCAGGACTCAGGCTTTCCAGGGACGGGGCAGAATAACGGATTAAATGAGTGTGGGCAACTTCTGGTACCTTTAGATAAAGAATGTATATACATACACACACACACTAACCCACACACACACACACTAACCCACACACACACACACACACCTGGTGGATGTTTCAGGCTCTGTCTCATGTTACAGTTTTCTCTCACTCAATGCTGAAACATCTCACACCAACATGTTCATTTCAATTCTCTCTCTCTCACTCTCTCTGTCTGTCTGTCTGTCTTTTTCTCTCTCTCTCTCTCACACACACACACACACACACACACGCACACAAAGATCTCCTCTAGAAGCCGTATTTGGCCTGAGTTTGTCTGCGTGTAAGTTTGTTTTCAGACCAGCTGTTCTTCAGCTCCAGCTCTCGTTCCTTAGCCTGAGAAACACAAACAAGCATCAGTACACACACACACACACACCCCCAGAGAAAACACACGGATCTCTCTCTCTCTCTCTCACACACACACACACACACACCAGTAAATTTTGAAGTAGTACAGACGCTCCCCCACTTTACCAACATTCACTTTCTGAACAAACGTGTTCTCAACGTGAAATTTGTTCAGGAAAAATAAACTCATATCGCAGGAAATCTGCTGTGAGCTCGTGATCATACACACTGAACTCTGAGCTACTTTTTTAATGAATTTCTTTTTTTTATTAAATATTTATTACTTAATATAAACTATTGTATACAGTGGTATACAGTTCATGGTACGAACAGTCGTTCAAAACATAACTCATGCGTACGGTGCAGAGCGTCTGTGTAATAAATACAATAAATAAACAGACGAATGCATGATGGACAGAAAGAGTGAGAGAGAAAGAGAGAGAGAGCGAGACAGAGAGAGCGAAAGCATGAGAGAGAGAGAGAGAGAGCGCAAGACAGAGAGAGAGCGAAAGCATGAGAGAAAGTGAGACAGAGAGAGTAAGAGGGAGACAGAGAGAGTGAAAGCATGAGAGAGAGAGACAGAGAGAGTGTGAGAGAGAGAGAGACAGAGAGTGTGAGAGAGAGAGAGAGAGAGAGACAGACAGAGTGAGAGAGAGAGAGAGAGAGAGAGAGAGAGAGAGAGAGAGAGAGAGAGAGAGAGAGTGTGACAGACAGAGAGAAAGAGACAGACAGAGAGTGAGAGAGAGACAGAGAGAGAGAGAGAGTGACAGACAGAGAGTGTAAGAGAGAGAGAGAAAGAGACAGACAGAGAGAGTGAGAGAGAGAGAGAGAGACAGAGAGAGAGTGACAGAGAGAGTGTAAGAGAGAGAGAGAAAGAGACAGAGAGAGAGTGACAGACAGAGAGTGTAAGAGAGAGAGAAAGAGACAGATAGAGAGAGAGAGAGAGAGAGTGAGAGAGAGAGAGAGAGAGAGAGAGAGAGAGAGAAAGAGACAGAGAGAGAGAAAGAAACAGACAGAGAGAGAGAGAGAGAGAGAGAGAAAGAGAGAGAGACAGAGAGAGAGAGAGAGAGAGAGAGAGAGAGAGAGAGACAGAGAGAGAGAGAGAGTGACAGACAGAGAGAGTGTAAGAGAGAGAGAGAAAGAGACAGATAGAGATAGAGAGAGAGAGAGAGAGAGAGAGAGAGAGAGACAGAGAGAGTGAGAGAGAGAGAGAGAGGAATAGCACTCACTTGATGGATGAGATATGTGATCTGGTGTTTGCGACGCTGTTGTCCTGTCGGCTGATCTCCTTTTTTCTACAATAAAAAGACAAACTGCTGAATGTAAAACTATAAACGTCTCGTTTTTGTGCCAAACAGTTTATTTCTGTTTATTTTTGTTAAGGTGATTTGTACACACACGCACGCACGCGCACGCACGCGCACGCACACGCACACACACGCACGCAATAAATGTTATCATTAATACTCATTATTACAAATCATAACACCTGTGTTTTATATCAGAACATTTATAATATAATAATAAGAAGAAAAGGAGTAGACACTGACCTTGCTGAAGGACCTGCGTGGCTCCATCTCCGTCGTCATGTTCTTCATCATCCACTGCTGATGGCCACTGAGCTGATCATCACCTTTAATCTCCAAGAACTTGATCTCCTCTTTCCCTCGGTTCTGTTTCCCCTGCAGCCTGCGGAACTGAACACAAACAACATTCCCCAGTAAACAACATTCCCCAGTAAACAACATTCCCCAGTAAACAACATTCACCTAAAGTCCTCCAACTTGGTTCTGCTGCAATAAAATACAATAAAATAAGATTTTACTAATGCAGTATTCTAATGATTCTAATGATTAATTGGAAAGGAAGAACTTTTTTCTTTATTAAAGATCAGCAGTAAATATACACGAGAGAAAATGAGACGAGTCTCAAAGTCATTTGTTTTCTTTTTAGAAAAATCATTTTCTTTATGTTTTAGTTTGAAATTATCCCAATTTGTCACGTTCTTTGGTCTGAATCTTCTTCCTCCATTGTTCATTCTGCAGCGTCTCGTGTTTCCTGTCCAGAGCAAGCTAGAGGGTTATCAGGGTGCGTCAGTAATAATGGTCCGTGGGGGAACACGGTGCGCCGTGTGGAGTTTAATGGATTAAACAAAGCAAAGGAATTTTTGTACTGGAATTACTCGAGTTGCTCAAGGAATCGTTTCTGCTGCACTCCGACTTTCAACGTTCTCTTTCTTATGATTATTCAAATAAAATAAAAAATCATTCAAATAAACACTTCAATCAAAAAGCGGCATTACAGCAGCGTTACACTGTGACGTGAGAGTGTGACGTGAGAGAGAGAGAGACGTGAGAGAGAGACGTGAGAGAGAGACGTGAGAGAGAGACGCGAGAGAGAGACGTGACAACTTACTGCTTCATCGTTGAACAGAGTGGAGGACTCTGCTTCCTCCTGCTCACAATTCTGCTCCTGGTAAAAACCTGCACTATATAACTCCTGTAAATAACACACACACACACACACACACACACACACACACACACACACTTTATTTACACATGGATTATGTTTGCAGGTATATGAGAGGGAGAGAGTGTATTTGTCCGTGTGTGTATTTCTGCGTGTGTGTATATTTGTCTGTGTGCACATTTCTCCGCGTGTGTGTGTTTCTGCGTGTGTGTGTGTGTATTTCTGTGTGTGTGTATGTATATTTCTTTGTGTGTGTGTGTATATTTCTTTGTGTGTGTGTGTGTGTGTATATTTTTTTGTGTGTGTGTGTGTGTGTGTGTATTTCTGCTTGTGTGTATGTGTCTGTGTGTGTGTGTTTCTCCATGTCTGTGTATTTCTGTGTGTGTATGTATATTTCTTTGTGTGTGTGTATTTCCTGTGTGTGTGTGCATTTCTCAGTGTGTGTGTGTGTGTATTTCATGTGTGTGTGTGTGTGTGTGTGTATATTTGTCTGTGTGTGCATTTCTGTGTGTGTGTTTCTCCGTGTGTGTGAGTATTTCTCCGTGTGTGTGCTTCTGTGTGTGTGTTTCTCCGTGTGTGTATTTCTCTCTGTGTGTGTGTGTGTATGTTTCTCTGTGTGTGTATTTCTCTGTGTGTGTGTTTCTCAGTGTGTGTGTGTGTGTATGTGTGTACCTGAGCAGCGTGTTTGTGGTTCTGTGGTAGATACTCGGGGGTGGGGTACTCGTTAGTGCCCCAGGTGGGTCTGGATTGTGTGTCTGTGCTGGAGGTGAAGTCGAGCGGCGCGTCCTCGGCGCAGGGAGAAGGCTGCAGTGAGGGGGTGTAGGGCTGAGGGTCGGGATACGACGCTCCGACCTCCGGTTCTGCAGAGTTTTCCGACAGGGAGAAGAAATTCTCTGCCACGAGCTCATCGTCACTTCCCTCCTCGTCCGCCGCCATCTGCCGAGCGAACTGCAGAGACGCCGACTTGGCCGCCGCTTTAATAGCCGACGGAGACGGACTCGCCGCGGACACACCCTGAGACGCCGACCTCGAGCTTTTGTTGTGAGCGGCGGGGGCGGGGCGTTTGGTCAGGGTGTGGGGCACCAGAGGGCGCTGCATTTCCTTCACACTCAGGTGTTTGGGTTGGGGCAGGAGAGCAGAAAGACCACCAGCACCCTGAAACATTGTAATATTCACAACACAATACTTCTTAGGAAGTTTTCCTCTCGAGCTCGAAGGACCATATAAGGATTCTCACTATCTGGTATACGCTGATCAGGGGATTGTACTCGCCCCAGTGCGTCAGTAAAAACACAATACAGGATTCAGAACACTCTACTTTACTGGGTATAGAATTGATTGTATATGAGGTAATTCTTGCTGTCTTCTGCTAGCTGCTGTTTAGTGGGTTGCGTGATGCAGAATGCATGCAGCTGCTCCGTGTTCTGGCCTTTTATACTCTTAGTGGAAGACGGTGTGCTGTGACGTCACAGATAGCTTGTCATTGCTTGGTAAACTGTATATCTGCCTCTAAATAGGAATCCTTTCTTACAATACTGTTCAATAAACAAAAACTCACCTGAGATCCTACTTTCTTCCTCATGGGCTCCTCTTCATCCTCATCAGACTGTACAAATCAAAATCATAATCAGGTATGTTACAGTAAAAGAATTCTCTGTTCCCTCATCACTGAAGTTTTACAGATACACTATACAGCCATAAGTTTGTGGACACCCGAACATATCTTTTGTATGCACTTCTTGAAGTCATGCCAGAAATTTGTAACAAGTGTGTGGGGTTCAGTTGATGAAAGTGATGCAGAACATTGTTGAAGCATCAAAACAGGATAAAGTTAATGTGAAACTTGATCAGGATCAGGGTGAGGATCAGGATCTTCATCAGTGTGAGGATCGAAACTGTGTGAGAGAGAGAGAGAGAGAGAGAGAGAGAGAGACTCACGCTGTCCGCTCGGATCTCTGGAGCACTGATCCTGACCGGCTCTGAGCGCTTCTTGGCCCGTGGAAGCTCCAGGCCGGGTACAGGGTTGCCCATTGCGGGCTCCGGGCGCTTGGGGGCGGGCAGGGAGGCGAACATTCCGCCGGCTTTATTCGAGCTGCGTGGCGCTGGGCTCGGATCATCGCGCTCACTGTCGTCGCTGCTGTCGTACGCTACTAAAGACATGTTTCCCCCGGTTCATATAATCTCCCTCTCTCTATCCCTCTCTCTATCCCTCTCTCTCTCCCTCTCTCTCTCCCTTTACCCGCTCTCTCCTTCTCTCTATCCCCGCTCTCTCTCTCTCTCTCCGCCCCTGACTAGCCGCTAACACTGAGACTCGTATCTTGCTAACTATCGGACTCTCCGCTGGAGTTTCTCCTCCGTGTAGAACACTCCCCGTGTTTTCATCCTCCTGTCCAACTGTAAACAGCCTGAACGCGCTAATAATCCCTATTTTACCGCAGTGTTCATTATTTGTATTTAATTTAAAAGCTAGCTGTAAACCCCTGTAAACAAACCCCCGTTCTTCTTCTGTTAACTAGCAGCTTAGCCGTTTTCTTACTTCCGGTTATAAACGCGCTCGCTCACGCCACCACACGGTCCGGAGGAGCCAAAATAAAAGTATTACAAAGGTTTCGAGACAATTTTTGTAACACGCCAATAGATGGCAGCACGAGGCTGCACGCACAGTCCCAGGGGGCACCGACCTTTATTAATCAGTGCGCTAAAAGACATCATCCTGTGTAGATCAGAAGCTGTGCAACTGGTGGTATTATGTCCATGTGCGTTACCACGTCTGCTTTTTTCACCGCGTGTGCACTCTGTCACCGGGCTCTCCTCACACGTGAAACAACATGACCTCACTTCCGCACCCACCCTACTCCCCAGATTTGGCTCCTGTGGACTTCACCCTCTTCCCGAAGATGAAGATCCTGGAGATCCGGTGCTAATCACAGAAGGCACTTGACATGCTTCGACAAGAAGACTTCCAGGACACGTTTCTTTTTATATAATACTTTTTATATTTAAATATGTTTTGAAGAAAGTCGTTTAAACTCGAATATATTTCAATACTTCTGCATGATGTTATAAAAGTAATCTATAATCAATCATTTCATGAAACTGACTTTGGGTACCAATATTTATGCACATTGCTTTTCTCTGTGTTATTATTATTATTATTATTGTTGTTGTTGTTGTTATCATCATCAGTGATAAAGGAAATGAGACATTTAGACAAACACATTTATTGGGAATTCATGGCATCATCACAGTGTACACAACATACACTCCACTCCTCTGTGCTCCTGCTTAAACATCTCAGTACCAGAAGCTTTTTCGAGGTCTTCTCGGTTCCTGGATGTTCATTTTCTCCATCACTTCCTCCTCCAGAGTCTTCAGAGACGGAGTGTACGTTTTCTCCAGAGCGTCCTCTGAAGACGTGTCCTTCGGTCCGTCTGAAACACACACACAGATACACACATAGAGATCAGGGTGAGAGAAGTGTGTGTGTGTGTGTGTGTGTGTGTGTGTGTGAGAAAGACAAAGCATGACCCCAAGTGTTTTATTACTTTTACCATTAAAGGAACAACAGGTGATATTTTTATCCGTATATAGTTACATTTAAACCCTAAAGAAGCATAAACTCCTCCACAGTTACAGCTTCACCTCCAACTCACACTGGAGACTTCTTCCCTCCTCTCTCACCTTTCCACTGCTGTGGGATGATGGCGTCCCTCCTCTGGAAGACGGGTTTGGGGATGATTCGTCCCGTCCTGACCGAAACCCGCACCTTCTCCCCCTCCTCTGTAAACCTCCACTCTGTCTGGGTGGGCTTCCTGAGCAAGAAATAAGGATTAGGTGGATTTATGATGATGATGAGGAGGAAGAGAGTGATAAAAGTGAGGGTGATGAGGGAGATGATGGTGCTAAGGGTGATGATGGAGATCATGTTGTGAGGGTGATGATGGAGATGATGATAGGGAGGGTGATGATGATGAAGATGATGATAGGGAGGGTGATGATGGAGATGATGATAGGGAGGGTGATGATGATGGAGATGATGATAGGGAGGGTGATGATGGAGATGATAGGAAGGGTGATGATGATGGAGATGATGATAGGGAGGGTGATGATGGAGATGATGGTGGTGAGGGTGATGATGGAGATGATGATACGGAGGGTGATGATGGAGATGATGATGGAGATGATGATACGGAGGGTGAGGGCAGTAGTCACCTGTCTGTGGGATCCACGAGTGAGACGTCCTTCAACAGCAGAGGAGCTTCACTACCGATGTACGTCCCTCTGTAATCTCCAGACCTGCCGATATACCTGTAATGCTGAGGAGGAGGAAGAGTTTGTTACCCAAATACAGGAAGAGAGGGTGAAGGAGGAAGAGGAGGAAGAGAAGAGGAAATGATGAGATTATGTAGAAGGAGGAGGAGGAGGAAGATGAGGCTTGTCAGAGGAAGAACTCACACACACACACACACACACACACACACACACACACACACACACACACACTCTGCACTTCTCTAACACTACACCTGAGTGAGTCACACTTGTAAAAGTATTGGCACCCTAAAGAACCACACAGTTCATATTTTAACCTCGAGAACAACACGAGTGACATCTGCTTACAAATATATTTAAAGTGCAAATGAGTGTGTGTGTGTGTGTGTGTGTGTGTGTGTGTGTGTGTGTGAGTGTGTGTGTGTAAGAGAGAGTGAGAGAAAGAGAGAGTGAGTGAGTGAGTGTGAGAGAGAGAGAGAGAAAGAGAGAGTGAGTGGGAGAGTAAATGTGTGTTTGTGTGTGTGTGTGTGTGTGTATACCGTGTTGAGTCCCTCAATGATGACCCAGTTACGGTGACGGAACACCTGAGTGATTTTGCCCTGTTTCCCCTTGTCTTTACCCGAAAGGATCTCAACCTGCAGAGTCACAGACAAATACAGATCAGTACGGCTGATAGACAGACAGACAAAGAGAAAGACAAACAGACAGACAAGCAGGCAGAGAACCAGACAGACAGACAGACAGCCAACAGGCTGACAGACAGACAAACAAACACATAGACAAACGGACAAGCTGACAGACAGACAGACAAACACCAAGACGGACAGACAGGCTGACAAATGGACATGCAGACAGACAGATGGAGAGAAAGACAAACATACAGACTCACAGACAGGTAGACAAATGGAGAGAGAAACAGGCTGACAGACAGACACACTAAGAGACAAATTATCAAGAAAGACCTACATACTGACATATACAACAAAGTTATGAGAGAAACAGTCAGACAGACAGACAGACAGTCAGACAGACAGACAGACAGTCAGACCTGCATCTTCTCCTTCACTTCCATGATGTATTAGATTAGATTCAACTCTACTGCAATATACACTTTGAAACACACACACACACACACACACACACACACACACACAGTTCCAGTCTACACAGAAGTTTCTCACCACGTCCCCCCTGAACACACTCCAGTCCTCGGGGCTGATCGGCTCCACGAACACCTTCCTCCTGATCTTCCCCGGAGGGTTCAGTCTCCTCGCTGCTACGGTCCACGGCCTGTTCGTCCCGTACCGATAACCACAGGGAAACGCCGCCCTCGCCACCACGCCGAGCAGAGCCGTCACACGCATGTTTCACACACACACACACACACACACACACACACACAGTAGTCTAGAATAAGGAAACAGGGAGATATATTCACACAAGTGTAATATAACACAAAATAATCCTTATTATAAATAATATTAAATCAAGTGTGTTTTTAAAACTGATACTCAAAAACATGAATTTAGATTTTGTTTGGATTGAAAATCGTTCACACTTCTGCAAATGTTTCATGAATGTATCTGGGACAGAAAGGAACCAGGTGGTGCTTTATCAGCAACATATCAATAAAGATCTACAAATCGATAAGGAAATCACTACTTGTGATCAAAAGGGTAAAAGCTCAAATCCCAGCACCACCATGCTGCACTGCTGGGCCCCTGAGTGAGGCCCCTAACATCACCTGCTTGAGATAAGTGTAAGTCAGTCTGGATGAGAAGGCATCTACCAAATACCATTAAAGTCAATTATTATGTAGACATCTGGACCCAAATTCTGCATAATCTAATTATATATATTAATTTTTATATTTATTTCAGTAAGACACAAAAATAAATTGTGTATAAGCTGGAACAGAAATCCTTTACAGACTATTTCAAGTCTATGAAGGTGTACAGGAGAGTGACGAGTTCAGCTGCACAATCTTCATCATCATCATCATTATTATTATTATTATTATTATTATTATATTTATTATTATTATTATGATCTGTCCTCATGTTATTCAAGCATCATTACAGAAACGTCAAATAAATAATTCACTTTTTTCCCTCACCTGTTCAGCAGGAAACCTGCCGGTGACGATTTAAACCCAAATCTCTCGATTAACTCTTTAATTATTACTTTATAGAATATAAATGCTTTAATCCCAAACACACGGCGGTCAAAAGCACGTCCCGGTGTCACCCATTACCACGCATGCGCACAAACTGGAAGAGGATGGGAGGGGGAGGAGACCATCAGGTACTTCCGGTTTACAGGGACAGGAAGTGCGCTGAGTGTAAAAGTCGCTCTGTTTATTTAATATTACTAAATACATTTCCTCTTTATTGTTGTAACCATATATATTTACCCTTTTTATTTTATTTATTTATTTACTTATTCTTTTTTTCCTTTTTTTATTCAAAAAAGTATTATTTTTGTGATATTTCTTTATGGTATGAATGTTAATTAGTTTTCTTCAGGAAAAAAATTAAATGAGGAAAATATTACTAAGTAAATAAATACATTAAATACATTTGTTTAAAAAAATAGTTATAATTGAATACCTGTACATTTGATTTATTTAATTAATTTAAATATGAATACTTTAAAGCCTGATATTATTATTGTTATTTAAAAAAAAAAAAAAAAAAAAAATATATATATATATATATATATATATATATATATATATATATATATATATATATATATAATAATAATAATAATAATAATAATAATAATAATAATAATAGTCAATGTCCCTTATCGGTTAACTATTTAATTATCAGGAGGAGCAGGTCAGTGAGGAAATGTCCAGTAGCTAATTAAACTAATATACTGTTAAGATTTTCATTGTGACCAAACAAAACTTTAATTCTTGGAGATGTTTCCATGTGATCTACGCTGCCCGTGGTGTCTTTTCTGATCAGAGAAGAATCACACGGCACACAGCATATGTTCTTCTTTAGTTTAATGCAGATAACAGACAAGTATTTATACACACTGGAACAAACCTGAGCTAAAACTGTTCCTGATTGGGTAAGAAGACATAATAACTGGAGATGTGTGAGTCCAGATAAAGACTTCCTGTAGACCTCACATACTCACATGGTAAAGATCCTATAGACACTGAACAGATAACAGGAATGTGTTTAGAGAACCAGTGTGAGAACCATCTTAACACTAACACATAAAGTCATCAAGATAAACCATATGAGAGCTTCTACATCTCCACTGTTGCTCAATGAGGCGCTTCAGAGCAGAAAATGCAGTAACGTCAGATCCGGTGTTATGCGCTAAAATGCTCCACTTATCTCATAATTATGACTTAGTATCTCATTTTGGTATCTGGTTTTAGTGAATCAACCACATTCAATGCAACCAGCGTGATCACTGAACACAAACAAACGACTCTTTTAACAATTTTATGTTTAAATATGCATGTAAGTATATTATTATAGTTGATTTAGATGAGATCTTGTACAGTAGCTTGAGTCTTCAGGATTGTCTGAACATTCGTTTATCAAGTGACATCATGTGACAACAAAACAAAACAAAAATGTGGGGGTGGTTTAAATGTGGTTTCTGTGTGTTTCGTCTGTGTTTTTGACCAGGACTTGATACACATGGAGTCTTTGTATTTATATATAATGTGTATTATTTGTCATGCTTTCGAAAATTAAACTTAAACTCGCTACAGGTTTGTGTCGAGATCAAGAAACAGAAGTTTTATATACTTTATCATCTCACTTAATTGATGGTTTTTCAATTAAGATCTCAGGTTCAGGTAAAGTCAGTCTTTATTGAATTTTTATAGACCGGTGTAAAAATGTGCACCCCAGTGTATACATGTAAATCAGAATCCACAAGAACCATGCAACCATTCTCATGCCACCCCATAAATCGTTTTCTAGATTATTTCCAATTCAGAATAAAAACTGTACACACTGATCAGGCATAACTTTATGACCACCTGCCTAATCTTGTGTTGGTCCTCTATTTCCTGACCTGTCGAGCTTCAACAGCATTTACTCTTATTCGAGTTACAGGAGCTCGTGTGTTGGATCGGACCACCCAGATCAGCCTTCTCTCACAATTTGTCAAAATCGCAAATCCTTACGCTCGCCCATTTTTCCTGCATTTAACACGTCGAGTTTGAGGACAAAATGTTCACCTGCTGCCTAATAAATAAATAAATCCACCCACTAACAGGTGCCATGATGAAGATCATCAGTGTTCTTCACTTCACCACTCAGAATGTTATAATGCTATAAAGTCTGGTCTGTGTTTATAAAGTAGTTTTTGTGTATGAATAAGACATGAGCCATAAGTTCATGGACATGTATGATGGTCCAGGGGTGTTGGTGTGTCCCAGCCCCGCCTGTCCTCTCAGCACGTCTGGGAAAATAGATAGAAAAGAAGGATCAGCCAATCAGAGAGCGGGGTACAGTCTGTATCCGAGGCAGACGAGCCGAGCGGACCAATCAAAGCGGGTTTTGCTTTGTAGTCAGGCAGACATAAGGACGTTCGTCCAATCACAAAATGATGCGCAGGGATTTTTTTGCTGTTTATTTGACTCAGGTACTTTTTTCTTTTCTTTTCGTTTCTTTTTTTTAAAGAATAAACCGTGCCGATATTTTCGCCTTTTGCCGAACACTTAATGCGGGCTGACAGTAAGGGCGCGGGCGGCCGCGGATCCGGGGCGCTTGTATCCGGCTGAGAGGGTTGGGGGTGCAGGCTGTATGCTAACGTTAGCTAGCATGAAGGTGTTTCTGACTAGCCGGGTGAAATCTGACTAGCATGCTAGCTCACTGCGGTATAATATCAGTGTAGAGTTTCACTTCCAATACATCATGTATTTTATTTTTTAATTAGGCGAGATGGGAGGGCGATTAGCTAGGTGGCTAACTCGCTAATCGTCCCCCTGTCTGTGTTATGCTAGCTCCCCGGATTAGCCGTGAGCTCACCCCCTGGCGTTGTGCTTGTTTTGGTCGGTGTGTCCTGACGTGTTTTTCACCTTCTGTCTCTTGATGAGATTTTAATTCATAATAAATGTGTGTGTAATTGGTTCCATCGTGCATATAAACAATGCATGGACACATGGCACGTGACACGTGTGTGTGGGTGTGTGTATTATGCTGTGTATTAATATTGTGTTGCTCTTATACACGTTTTTGTGGCACTGAGTGTATAATCCCTGCCCTGCTGAGTGTGTGTGTGTGTGTGTGTGTGTGTGTGTGTGTGTTTTCATGAGTGTTTTAAACTATAAATATATATTCCAAAATATTGATGCCCTAATTCTCCCTCCTTTCCCTCCTTCTCCACATCATTTGCACTCTTTCCATTGTTGTTTCCTGCTTTCACAACGCATCTGACGCGATAAGAAGCGTCCAGAAATGTCGTGATGACATCACAATGTGCTGATTTGCATAATCATTATTACACCATCATGTTCATTTGCATATCAACACTCGTTTACAGGAAAGTCGTTATAGGGCGATGATTATAAACGCACATAACAGCAGCTATGAACGTGTGTTTCTTCTCCGTCCAACATCTTTAGTCTGTCAAAGTAATATCAACTCAACTGTACTTAACCAACTCGCACCTGATCGCTGACATTGGAGACTCCTTCCTTTAACGTTACACAAACATCAGAACAGAAGTCTCGTGCGTTCGGTGATGGATCAAAAGAAAGATAGAGTACTTTATTAATCCAATAAAAAATTGTAACCCTATTAGAAGAAGCACATTAATATAAACCAACCCCTTCTAACCAATCAGAATTCAGAAGCGTCACAGCATGAATTATTATTTCCTACGGAACCACATAGCGACTGTTTACACATTTTTACACACACACAAAAGTTTTGTAAACGGTTTCAAATCTTTAGAAATTCTACATTATCAAGGCTGCAAGAGAAAACACGTGTAATTATCGTGTTATTAAAGACAATTGCGTGTGTGTAATACGAGTCTTGTTGATCCCAGAGCGGGTCCTGAATGCTGTTTGTTTCCCTGAGCCACGATGGAAGACCCAATAAAGGCAGAAGACTCAGCTGCAGAGGGAGACGCCAAACCTGGCATGCTCCAGAAGCTCAAGCTGAACATCTCGTAAGAGTTTTTTCCTGTTACACACTACTACACACACACACACACACACACACACACATGCACACACCATATTCCACATATAAAAAGGCAGGTGTCCATGTGCAAAAGAAACCTAATACACACCCAGTGTATCAGCGTCGTTAGAGGAGCTGCTCATGGTAACTTGTAGGTTATATTAGCTGAATTATGTGTAAAAGTTAGTGCACTCTTCAACTTAATTTATAAACTTTTTATCCAGTAAATTCCTCATTAGGAATAATAAATTCTCAGACTTTTCTCACCTTGTGCATGAATACAACATTCAATACAAATCTATTTTACAACTTTATTGATATATTATTATATTTATCCATAAACAAGCAGATCACTATAATCAGAGATCACATATCAGCTGCTGTGGTTAAAAAAATACATCACCTGCTTTTCTTTGCTTCACAACATCATAAGGCACAGAGTGTTTCATTACATTCCATTTAATCATTTGGAATACACCATAGCAACCACCTAGCAACAACCTGGGATAAAATATCATCTGCCCAGAAATCAACTGGAACACCTTAGCAACCACGTAGCAACAACCTCAGATCGATTGTCTAAAAATCAGCCTTTCTGACTTACAACATCTGGGAAAACATCTGCCTGGAAATCAGTTGGAACACCATAGTAACCACCATAGTAACCAGCCTAGCAACAACCTGGGATTACATATCTACCCAGAAAACATCTGGAACACCTTAGAAATCACCAAAGAAACCCTGAGCAACAACCAGGGATCATCTGCCTAAGAAGGTTCACTTTAGCAACCGCCTAGCAACAACCTGGGATTACAGATCAACCACTTAGCAACAACCTGGGATTACAGATCAACCACTTAGCAACAACCTGGGATTACAGATCAACCACTTAGCAACAACCTGGGATTACAGATCAACCACTTAGCAACAACCTGGGATTACAGATCAACCACCTAGCAACAACCTGGGATTACAGATCAACCACCTCGCAACAACCTGGGATTACAGATCAACCGCCTAGCAACAACCTGGGATTACAGATCAACCACCTCGCAACAACCTGGGATTACAGATCAACCGCCTAGCAACAACCTGGGATTACAGATCAACCACCTCGCAACAACCTGGGATTACAGATCAACCACCTCGCAACAACCTGGGATTACAGATCAACCGCCTAGCAACAACCATAGCAACAGGATGGATAAAAACTATCAGCATGGGTATAAATATTAGTAATTTGTTTAGTAATTGTAAACATTCCCACTAAGAGTCGGAGTGTGTGTGTGTGTGTGTGTGTGTGTGTGTGTGTGTGATGATAATAAATATGAAATTAGAGACCGGTATTCAGTATGAAGTTCTTTTCTGTTTTAAATGATTGTTATAATTTGCTGTGTGAATAAATGAAATGGATGTAGTAGTTGTGAAGAGTTTATATGAATGGTAATAAGAGAATGTAAGAGGAGCTCATTAGGAGCTGCTGTAGCCCCGCCCCCGGGCTCCTGGCTGCGGGGAGGGTTCGGGCTGTAGACGCGCCGTGTTTCCTGCTCCGTGTAGATCCTCAGAAGATCCAACTCGGATCTGGAACCAGCTCAACCCTAAATGCACAAAAAACTCAAGCAGTCCGGAAGAACAAGCCGCGCGGCCGAGCAAGATGGCGAGATGGCGAGATGCGGAGAAGATGCCGTGGGTCAGATCACGGCGAGGTTGCAGAAACTTCACGGACCGCTCGACGAGATATCCAGCAAGATGGACCTGGTGATGCGCCGAGTGGTGGCCGAAAAGAAGCGCGTGTCCGAGCTGGAGGCGCACAGCAGAGCCACCGAGGGGCGCGTGGCCGAGCTCGAGGACGCGCTGGAGAGAGCGCTGGAGGACCTGGAACACGACCGCCTGTTCTCCAGGGATGTTCGGGTCGTCGGGCTGAGAGAAGGTACAGAGGGTTCGGACCCGGTAAAGTTTTTCGAGACCTGGGTGCCGGGTGTGCTGGGCGTGCGCGAGCGGATAGAGCTGGAGCGCGCGCGGCGCACGGGAGTGCGGAGACGCGCCGACGGAGAGCCGAGAGCGGTTCTGCTGAGGTTCCACAGCTACATGGACAAGCGCCTGGTCCTGCAGGCCGCCAGGGATAAAGACACGGTACGGGTGAGGGGCAGAAAAGTCTTCTTTCGCGATTTCTCATTTCTTGCCGTGCAAAAGAAACGCGCCGAAACCACGTGCGCGCGCAAGCGGCTTCTGCTCAAAGCAGGCTTCAAACCTTCCTCCATGAACCCTACTCAGATCAATGTCCTGAATCCATCCGGAGCAGATGATGTGTACTTACACCCTGTCAAAGTGGAGACTGCTCTCAAATCTGAGACGCTTCAGCAGGAAGACGGAACAGAGGAGTGAGTAGAGGGTCTCTCACCACCAGAGCATCTCCATTCATCTCCTTTATCTCCAATCATCTCCATTAATCCCTATTCATCTTCACTACTGCTCTAATCCATACACAGAACTCAATGACCTTAACTCCTGCTTTAGTGGATCTGGAGAGGCTGTTCTACTGTCCATTCAGTTATACTGGTTACCAGGTGGTTTAGATGGTAGCTCATGAGGTTACTAAGTCGTTGCTATGGTATCTCAGGCAGTTGCTAGGTTGTTGCTGTGGTGACCAGGAGAGTTATTAGGCAGTACAAGGTGTTTATGTGGTTGCTATGGTATTGAAAACAAGTACTAAGTGGTTACTAGGTGGTTGCTATGGTATTGAAAACAGGTACTAAGTGGTTACTAGGTGGTTGCTATGGTATTGAAAACAGGTACTAATTGGTTACTAGGTGGTTGCTATGGTATTGAAAGCAGGTACTAAGTGGTTACTAGGTGGTTGCTACGGTATTGAAAACAGGTACTAAGTGGTTACTAGGTGGTTGCTATGGTATTGAAAGCAGATACTAAGTGGTTACTATGTGGTTGCTATGTTATCTGAGGCAGTAAATATGCTGTTGGTTGTTATGGTAGCTGAGACACCATTACTTGATGGTTTCTATTCAGTTGCTATGGTACCTGAGGCCATTGCTGCGGTGTGGTTGCTCGGCGGTTGCTATAGTATGTGAAGCCGTTTCTAGGTGGTTACTATGCATCCTCATGCAGTTCCCTGGGTGGTTGTATCTGAGGAATTTACTAGGTGATTACTAGGTTACTATAGTATACCAAGTTACCATAGGTTATTATGGTATGGTGATATGGTTCCCCGGGTGCTATAGTACCACATGCATTTTTTTCTGGTTGCTGTGTGTTTTTTTATTCCAGTTACAAGAAGATCGCTATGGAACACGAGTCATTTATTCGGTGGTCACTAGGAGGTTGCTGCTGTATCTTGGGTGAATTGTTGGGTGGTTGCTGTGGTACTAGAGGCGGTTGCTAGGTAGTTGCTATGTGTTTTATTTTTATTTTAGGCAGATATTATTGGTTGCTAGGTGGTATCTACAGTGTCTGATGTGGTTACTAGGTGTTTGCTACGGGATGTATTAGTGTTTAAGCCTTTGTTATCATTTGTGCCTCTGGTCTTTCTCTCCTCAGTGCAGTGAACACTGCAGCTCTTAGTAACACACACACACACTCACACACACACACACACACACACACACTCTTAGAGGGAGAGTAAAGCGCTGTTGTAAGCAGCACTGCTGTACAGGAGCACTGATTTCTACTTGACCTGAGGTGTGTGTAAGACCTGTGATTACTGTAACATCTCAAACACACACATTATCTTCTAGATTAATAATAAAACTCTAAGTGAAAATTATTTTATAGAAGAGCAGAATTTGCAAAACAGAGAGAGAGAGAGAGAGAGAGAGAGAGAGAGAGAGAGAGAGAGATGTTTTGATGTTGTGACTCTGGGGGTTTGAGGTGTGATACTTGTTACCTGTAGAGTAACATCAACTTAATCTCAATAGTAAACATGACTCGTTTAACAAATCTTAAAGCTTCCAGAGTCCTGAGGGAGTAACAGGTTTGTGGAGGGGGTGCTGGGTGGTTGCTGGGTGGTTGCTGGGTGGTTGCTGGGTGGTTGCTGCGTGGTTGCTGCGTGGTTGCTGGGTGGTTGCTGTGTGGTTGCTGCGTGGTTGCTGCGTGGTTGCTGTGTGGTTGCTGCATGGTTGCTGGGTGGTTGCTGTGTGGTTGCTGCGTGGTTGCTGCGTGGTTGCTGTGTGGTTGCTGCATGGTTGCTGGGTGGTTGCTGCATGGTTGCTGGGTGGTTGCTATGGTATCTCAAGGCAGTTATTGAGGGGGTTGTTAGTCACTCATTACTAATAATTATATCCTGTATTACAAGTGGAAAATACGTCTTGTTTTTTTTTAAATTAAATGTTTATTTAATTTTTGTAGTATCTACAGTTCCATTGTAATATAAACATTTTTAAACGATTGAAAATGCTAAATGGCTAAATGTCACATGCTAAATGGCCACATTGGAACTTACGCACCAGAACCAGCAGGTTCAGGGACAGCTCCATGCACCATCACACTACTGAACTCTACACTACACCACTAAATCACTACAAAACAAACACAAAACAAAACACTGTATATAACCTCTGTACAATACATGTACATGCTACATCCTAACATACTATATCTTTTTTACTCCTCATTACATCTGCACTATTTTTTATCTATATGTATCTTTACATCTCTACTGTACATCCTGCCCAACATTTCACATTCATGTATGTGTATAAAATGTGTGTGTCTGTCTATCTATCTATCTATCTATCTATCTATCTATCTATCTATCTATCTATCTATCTATCTATCTATCTATCTATCTATCTATCCATCCATCCATCCATCCATCCATCTGGAACACTGTACCAATAGTATTTGGACAAAACATTCCCCAGACCATTACGCAACCCCCACCAGCCAGAACTGTAGCCACACACAAGGTTTCTTCTATAGCCATTGGTGTAAAAATTCTCACCCTACAACCGATATCTTCCACGGTGAGTTCTGAGATGTCTTTCTGCTCAGCATGGTCATACAGAGTGGCCATTTGAGTTCCTGGTCAGTGAGTTCGATCACATTCTCAACATTTTTTTCCTTTACAGTTTTGCTGGTTTAAAGGTTGATGTTGTATTCATATTTGTTGACCCTGTTTGTTTTTTCCTCACCACAGTAAAACCGTACAGAGTAAAGTGGAGACAATTTTGGTAAGCACCTGGATAACAGAATCTGAATAACTGGCAGCTGTTTAATGTTCTCAATGCACTCATCAATGCACTCCTCTATCTCCTCTGTGTACCGTCTTTCCTCAGAGAGATGTGCAGCAGTTTACAGACAACGACAAACTCTACCTGTATTTACAGCTTCCCTCAGGTCCGAGCGCAGGAGAGAAGAGGTACGACTGAGGAAAACATACATACACGAGGTGGTATAAAAAAGTTTGGAGACTCGCTCTTTGTTCTAACTTGCTGTCCATGATAAAATCGCAGACGTGGTAACGCCTGTGGTCAGAATAGCACCAGTTGCACAGGAGGATGTCTTTTGGAGCACTGATTTATGAAGGTCGGCGCTCCCTGTGACTGTGTGTGCAGCCTTGTGCTGCCATCTGTTGGCGTGTTACAAAACTAGCCTTGAAACTCTTTGATACCCCCTTGTAAATATTAATAAACAAACTGGTAAGAAATGATTTTCTGAAGCGAGACATGAACGTGTGCGTGTGTTTGACAGCAGTGACTTTAATCTGGTGAACACGGCCGACCAGCTCCACACCTGCAACTGGATTCGCAGTCACCTGGAGGAACACGCCGACACCTGCCTGCCCAAACAAGATGTTTACGAGACTTACCGGTGAGATCTCACTTCCTGATTCCTCCAAAGGCCTAACGTTTGTGGACACCTGAGCATAAGATTGCTATGAGCTTCTGTTTAAACATCTCGTTCCACATTTAGTCTCCTGCTGTTGCTGTTATATTGTTTGCTGGAGCACCGTGGTCCTGGGGAAACGTTGTATACGGTTGAAATGACAATAAACCCTGGACTTGACTTAATGAGCTCCACTCTTCTGGGAAGATGTTCCACTAGATTTTGTGAAGATTCATTTAGACACAGAAATTTGACATGATTTTGTGTGCAGGATTGAAGAAATGATGTGTGTGTTATGTGATGGAGCAGTGCACGGTGCATGTAGGGGGCGTGGCCCTGAGTAACCGTGCAGTAAGTGTGCCGTGTGCACGTGATTGATGAATGTGCAGGGGAGAAATTTAAACTGGAATTACGTTCAATCTGGTTGTTTGAACCAAAATTCATTTTGAACGAAAAATTCCTGGAATTTTGCAACCCTACTCAGCGTTTACATTCATCCCAAAGAAGTTGAATATGTCAGAGCTCTATTGCAGGAGATCTTTTACTCCAAACCATGGAAACCACATGTGCACTTTGGGAAAGTTGGCTGGAAAAGTTGGGTGTCCCAATACTTTTGGGGCACATAGTGTGGCAAAAGGATGATACTACTAGATGTACTAAACATCTCAGTTCTGGTGAGAAGAAACGCTGCAGCACAATAAGGTTACTGACACGGCGTGTTGTGATGTCTTCTCTGCAGGAAGCACTGTGAAAACCTGCAGCAGAGACCACTGAGCGCCGCCAACTTTGGCAAGATCATTAGAGACATCTTCCCCAACATCAAGGCTCGCAGGCTGGGAGGCAGAGGGCAGTCCAAATATCCTTTACATCAACATGTCTCTCACACACACACACACACACACACACACACACACACACACACTCCTGTACATACCTACAAACATCCATCCATTTATTAACCTGTGTATATGATTGTTCCTTGACCACGTTGGTGTTACGTACTGCTACAGTGGGATCCGCAGGAAGACGGTGTTAAACATGCCGTTATTACCCAATCTGGACCTGAAGAACGATCCGGTACCAAACATTACACACACTCACACCTTTACTCTCGAACCCTGCTCCATGTAGGATAGTAGTGATAGCATGTCCTTCCACTTTTCTCTGATCTCAGCCTCTGAGGATCCCTGAGGATCTGAGATCTGAGTCTTGTGCGTTACACAAAGTCCAAATTATGTCCTGGACTTTAAAGCACTATTTTATATATATATATATATATATATATATGATGTACAATAAACCATGGCTTTGATTGAACCCTGTACTTCTGATTTTTTATTCACTGTACTTCTAGCAAAACACGACATTTTTACTACTCCTCACGTGCCCCCCCTCCCCCTCCCCCTACAGTCCGAGCTGACCGAGCTGGTGCAGACGTACAAACAAGAAGTGACGGAAGCGGCGTGTGAGCTGATCTGCGACTGGGCTCAGAAGATCCTCAAGCGCTCATTCGACACGGTGGTGGAAATCGCACGGTTCCTAGTGCAGGAGCACATCGTGAACCCGCGCTGCAGCCAGGCAGAGCTCGTCACGTCCGCCTCGCTCGCCGGTACACACACACACACACACACACACGTTTACACACTCATTCATCTCTGTTTAAGCATTTTACCTCACAACGAAATAACGTGTGCCGATGTGTCTCCAGGAGGTCCTGCGAAACCACACAAAGTGATTAAAAAGAACCCGACCACGTCCAGAGGGAACGTAGCGGAGGAGGAGAGCATCAGCCAAGAGGCTAAGGTATTTTCTATATTCATGAGATATACGAGGTGGTATCACAATGTTTGGATTTTAGGGTGCCACAGAGTCAAGTCAAGTTTATTTCTATTGCGCTTTTCACACACACGTCTCAAAGCAGCTTTACAGAATTTAACAGTGAAGGTGAATGGTGTGTGTTTATCTCTGATGAGCAGCATGGAGACTGTGGTGAAGGAAAAACTCCCTTAGATGTTATGAGGAAGAAACCTTGAGAGGAACCAGACTCAAAAGCAGAACCTCATCCTCATTTGGGTGACATCAAGAGTGTGATTATAGTCTTTAAACACTACAGAACACTGGAGAGTGAGAACTAACATGAGCACTGGAGTGTGTGATTATGAGTGATGATCTTTCTACAGTCTTTTACAGTCATTATGGTTATAAAACTAGGAGCTACTGAGCAACTCATAAAATAGCTCAACATCATCATGATGGTACCATCATAAAACATACGTCTTTAATCTGCACTTAAACTGGGAGAGTGTGTCTGAGCCCCGAACACTGTCAGGAAGACTATTCCAGAGTTTAGGAGCTAAATGTGAGAATGTTCTACCACCTTTAGTGGACTTTGCTATTTTAGGAACTACTAGAAGTCCAGAGTTTTGAGATCTGAAGGAGCGTGATGGATTGTAGCGTGTTAGAAGACTGGAGAGATACATGGAGATAAACCATTTAGTGTTTTGTAGGTAAGTAGCAGTAGTTTGTAGTGGATTTGAAACTTAACAGGAAGCCAGTGTAGGGATGAGAAGATTGGGATTATATGGTGATATTTTCTTGACCTTGTAAGAACTCTGACTGCTGCATTCTGAACTAACTGAAGCTTGTTTATTAATGATGCAGGACATCCACCTAGTAATGCATTACAGTAGTCCAGTCTGGAGGTCATAAACGCATGGACGAGCTTCTCTGCATCAGATATAGACAACATGTTTCTTAACTTAGAAATATTTCTAAGGTGGAAGAAGCTGTTTTTGTAACTTGGTTGATGTGATTTTTAAAAGATAAGTTGCTCTAAAATAACTCCCAGGTCTTTTACTGTTGAACTAGTACTTACAGAACATCCGTCTAAACGCAGGTTGAGATGCTGGAGCTTCTGTATACTGGTTTTTGGGCCGATGAGCAAAATCTCCGTCTTATCAGAAAAAAATCTCCGTCTTATCAGAATTTAAAAGTAGAAAGTTATGGGTCATCCAATCTCTTATTTTCTTATTTCCTATTCTTATCAGAATTTAATAGTAGAAAGTTATGGATTATCCAGTCTTTTAATTCTTTAACACACTCAGTTATCTGAGCTAATTGAGCTTATCATCTGGTTTTAATGAGATATATAGCTGGGTATCATCAGCATAACAGTGGAAGCTAATTCCATGCCTTCTAATAATATTTCCTAAGAGAAGCATGTATATTGTGAAAAGCAGGGGTCCTAGAACTGAACCTTGTGGCATGCCATAATTTACTAGCATTAGCCTGGATAAATCTCCATTTAAGTCTACAAAATGGTAACAATCAGACAGGTAGGATTTAAACCAGCTTAATGCCTGTCCCTGAATGCCCATGTAATTCTGTAAGTGATTCAGGAGGAGATCATGATCTATAGTGTCGAATGCAGCACTAAGATCTAGTAAAACTAACAGCGAGATGAAGCCTTGGTCTGAAGCTAAAAACAGGTAATTAGTGATTATAACTAGAGCAGTTTCTGTGCTATGATGGAGCCTGAAACCTGACTGAAACTCTTCAAATATATTGTTCTCTTGTAAGTAGGAACAGAACTGAGCAGCGACAATCTTTTCTAAAAACTTACACATAAATGGGAGATTTGAAATGGGTCAGTGATGTTCCTCCGCTCTTAAAGTGCGTGTGACACTCAAAACAACTCGAACGACTCGTAGCAGCGTCGCCGCAAATTTGCTGAATCACGTCAAATGTCTCTGGCAGACTTGCCCAATTTGATGCAGAATTTCCCGTTTGCTCTTTGTTCTAACTTGCTGTCCATGATGAAATCGCAGACGGTATAACGCAGAAGGTGGTACCGCACGTGATAATAATATCACCAGTTGCACAGCTCCCGATGTGCACAGGCTGATGCCTTTTGGCACACTGACAGATGAAGGTTGGTGCTCCCTGTGACTGTGCAGGCAGCCTCGTGCTGCCATCTGTTGGTGTGTTACAAAACTAGCCTGGAAACCTTTTGATACCACCTCGTATGTTATCCCTAGTGGAGGGTGAGGGAAGGACCATTTATAGCTGGTATAATGTAAGTGATGACTGGAACTGACCCCACGTCAGAGTAACACTGAGACATCACGCTACCCTGCGCATGTTATTAAAATTTGTTGATTTATTTACGTTTACAGAAAGATGAGACTGAGCAGTCTGCGCCCATGAAGTATCTTCCAAACGACAAATCAGCCAGACCTCCTGAGATTTCACGTTACGGAGGCCGCGAGATGCAGGTGGAAGCTCTGGTCAAGAAACTTCCTCAGCTCCGACCTCGCGGCTCCGTTCCAGAAAAACCTCTCCTTTCTGTACACGCGTCCGCTCCCGCCTTCACGCCCAACGACTCCAGCAGCGTCCAAGTGATGCCTTTCACCGTGACGGCGCTCTCGGCCCAGCAACGCGGCTCTACCCTCCCTCTCATGATCTTGCCTCCAGTGACCGTTTCCACACCGACGACGGCGTCCAAGCGCCCGTCCGATTCGTCCGCCGTAGCCGCGGGGCCGCCCCTGAAACGCAAACGAGGCCGACCCAGGAAGCAGAGACCGGAGGATATACCTGGTCAGAACCAGAATGTCAGTCTGAATCCAGTGGTGCTGAACAGAGGGGTGATTCAGAAAGTGCAGTCCTCCTCCTCGTCTTTATCTGCACAGGTGACAGAGACGGCAATGCAGTGTAAACCAGAGAAACCCCAGCCGCAGCCCATCTTACTCCCGCAGGATGCGGGCCGGGCCAGGGTGATCCAACGTGCTCCCGTGTCACGTGAAAACCGCCTCGTTACCCAGGTGCAGGTGACTCCCTGTGCCACCGCGCATCTGCCCCCTCCCACCGTACACGAGGACCGGGGTGAAGTGGAGATCACACTCACTCCCATAGACCCCCCCATCACTGCAGACGACCCTGTCTGCACTGTGTCTGAGACGAGCCCGGCCGCGGGGGGGGTTCCTTAGTTATTTGTCCCGTCTCTATGTGTGTGTGTGTGTGTGTGTGTGTGTGGGGGTGAGATCGGTGACTAACTTCAGATTGTTCAATTCTACGTGTCTGTGTATTTCTTTGCCGTGTGTTTTCGCTTCCTCTGTTCCCTGATTAACTAACGAGGTCTAACGAGCTCAAAGATGAACTCGATGTTTTTACTCCTCGTCTCAGAGGTGCCAAAATTTACATTTGAACCTGCTGCCAGAGCAATACGGAAAACACACGAGAGCAAAAACAAATCAAAAACTAACCGGTCGAGTGGCAACGGACGCCTGGACGTGAAAAAAACACATGTAAAGTCCCGATAGCTGTTTTTATCATACTGGTTATTAGTTACCAGAGCACTAACTCAATATTCACCCAAATGAAGTGTAAGAGGTCAATAATCACATCAGAAAAGTGAAAACGATGATAGCAGAGAAAGATGGATCATCTGAATACAATCAATCAAACAGAGCACTTATGAAGGGAGAGGAGTCCAGTATACGACCTGAAGAGAAAATAAATCCCAAAAAATGAGTACGCCCTCCATAAAATTCTTCAATAATAGGAAAAAACTAAAAAATCGTTTCCTTTTTTCAAGAAGGTGGTCCACCAGAGACAGGAGACCCACTGGCAGCAAGGAAAACCAGTGCAGTGGAAGAGGTAGGGAGCTCAGAGTTCAGCAGGAAATGGTCTGCTCCATGACCAAACATACACTACGAAACACATACACATCGACCTCGAGCTCCACTTTTCTAGGAAGATGTTTCACCAGATTTTATGGAGATTCATTCAGACACAAGGCGTCAGAGGCTGGTGGAAGGTTTTGCTGCTAACACGGAGTCGCATCGTTACTGTTTGTTTTCCTATTTGACTTCTGCAGTTTCTGTTAGCGATGGTGGCACCTCTGAGGAGACTCAGCATGCCAAAGTGGTGTCTGTAACGCTTCCAAAAGCTGTCAGTACATAACGTTACAGCTCCAACACCTCAGATCATCAACTACACCTCGCCTGTGACAGAGAGATTTTTTATTATCGGCCCAACTGTAGCTTTACCGCACTTTTATGACTGATCCAGACAGGAGAGGAGGACATTGGGGCTGTGTGTGTGTGTGTGTGTGTGTGTGTGTGTGTGTGTGTGTGTGTGTGTGTGTGTGTGTGTGTGCTCAAATGAGAGTTTTGAGGTGATGTCTAGTGCCATTACGGGTTTGTAAATTGAGGGCATTTACAGCATCTCTCTATTTAACTTTAAACGGCAGTGATAAGCACACACACACACACACACACACACACACACACGTACACACACACACAGATGATGTAAAGTCACTGAGATTATTTTACAGGATTGAGAGATGTGATGGAATGTTAGCACTTGATGTGTAAATAGTTATTTTCCTGTGATCGGCGTTTGTTTCGTCTGCACTCATTTGCCTGTACCTCACTAACAATCTCTACAACCCCCTTCCTACCCACTATTTACCCCCTTCCTACCCACCTCCTAACCACTACCTACTCCCTCCCATCCACTAGCTACCCCTCCCACCCAGTACCTACCCCTTCCTACCCACTACCTACCCAGTACCTACCCCTCCTACCCCTTCCTACCCCCTTCTACCCACTACCCACCCCTCCTACCCCTTCCTACCCACCACCTACCCCTTCCTACCCCCTTCTACCCACTACCCACCCCTCCCACCCAGTACCTACCCCCTCCTTCCCACTACCTACCCCTCTCCTACCCACTACCCACCCTCTCCTACCCCTTCCTACCCACCTCCTAACCACTACCTACTCCCTCCTATCCACTAGCTACCCCTCCCACCCACCACCTACCCCTTCCTACCCACTACCCACCCCTCCCACCCAGTACCCACCCCTCCTACCCACTACCTACCCCCTCCTACCCACTACCTACCCAGTACCTACCCCCTCCTACCCACTACCTACCCCCTCCTACCCACTACCTGCCATGTTCGAAGTGCAGACCTGCTTGCTTTTACTCCAATTTTAGAAAAAAGAGACACGGGTCGTCCTGCGAGTGAATCTGGAATGATTGACAGTCGTAGATCTCACACTCTCCCTGGAAGCCCCACCCCTTATTCATGTGTCGTCTGCTGTTCCGGTCTCAACTCGGGTCCGGGGTTTTTACGCTGATCACCGGAAACTTCAGGAAAAATAAACACAAACGATTTTGTGCCAAAAGAAGATTTTTGCAGTGATGTAGTGAGGCAGCTAACTGTTCAACCTTCTCACCAGGCTGTGGAGCAGAACCTTCATCAACACTGTGCTCATCAACCAAGACTCATCCGCATGGGGGTCCCTTCATCTGCCCTTATTACCCTGAGCATAATAATAAGAAACCCAGCCAAGCACAGTGATGTGACCAGCTTAATAATACACATTTCTATTATTATTATTATAATAAAAAACAAGCTGTTTATAAATATAATAAATATATAAAACTGTTCATTCAGATTTTAATCTCTCAGTAGATTCATTTCATGAACCCTATAATTAACAACTTTTTACATTTTACTGTTTATTTCGTTTTCAATAAAGCACAGGATTTAATGATATTAACAGCGTTATTATATACAGAATATTATTTAACAATTAAAAGAGAAAATCATTTGGTTCAGAAACGATTTTTTATTTGCTCCAGTGTTGGAGAAGGTGGAGTTTGTTTGTTTGTTTGTTTGTTTGTGGTTCACTGCGACTGCGATGTGATTTTGATTATATAACAGAAACTCTTCCTTCTTCAGTCTTTTCAATCAGAAACATTAAAAGTTCCAATGACAATAAATCCGTCCTGGTGGGAAGCGAGTGCGGTGTGAAAGCTGTGTTGAAGCTCATCGAGGTCTCGATTGAAACTGGATAATAAAATCTAGAAATATTTCGGATTTATATTTTATATTTAGAAATGGGTTGAAAGCTCATTCTGTGACCTTGTACGACCTCTTCAGTTTATTTACGGAGTGAATGGATTTAATATATAATATTATTTATACATATATAATAAACACTATACTATTAGAGTATAATATATAAACTATTAGT
>NC_060905.1:1028839-1146339 GCF_014805685.1 Silurus meridionalis | reverse complement strand
CATGAGCTCGTCGATGGTGATGACCTCAGTCTGGGGCGGTAACTTCGCCTGCAGACAGAAACAACACATACAATAATCAGTTCTTTTTACACATACAGTAACACGTGACTGAGACGGAGTAAATACAAATACCTTTTTAAAGCTAATTAATGTGTTACGTTCACACCAAGTACTTTTATAGGTGTGTCTTATAGAGAGGAGGGGCGGGGCTAAATTACCTGAAATAAATGTAATTAACTTTTTCTTAATGATTTAATCATAAAAGATCACTTACAAACATTATGGATTAGAGGGTGTTGATTAGAGGGTGTGGTTTAGGTGTGTAGATTAAAGGGTGTGGCTTAGGGGTGTGGATTAGAGGGTGTGTGAATTCGATAGTGTGAATTGGGGTGTATATTAGGGTGTGTGGATTGGGGGTGTGGATTAAAAGGTGTGGATTCAAGGGTGTGGATTCGAGGGTGTGGATTCGAGGGTGTGGATTCGAGGGTGTGGGATAGTTGATTTACACACAAGAAACGTTGTCTCATTTCACTGTGATATTTGGTTGAAATGACAATAAAAGCCCTTTGACTTGATTTGACTAGATTTGGAATACAGATAATGAATGGAACAAATTTCTCCGCCAGTTTCTTTGAACAAATTTAAATCACTTCTCTTCATTTAACCACTAAAGGATTCTTTAACAATGCAGGATCTCACCTTCCATCGGAGGAAGAGGATGTTCATAATGGCCAGCAGGGGGCAGGGTCCATTTTCACTCTGCGTGACGATAGGAGTTTTCTCCCCTTTCCACGTGATCCACTTTACAAAATAATGCTCCTGTACTGAGGGCGGAGCAGACGAGGGAGGAGCAGACGAAGGCGGAGCAGACGAGGGCAGAGCAGATGAGGGCGGAGCAGACGAGGGTGGAGCAGACGATGGCATTGACATTTCACTCTGCCCCGCTTCTACACTCATGTCGTCACTCCAGGATGGCTCCACCCCATCTTTACCTTCCAGCGCAGACTCCACAGAGGTCTGAGGCTCGTCTGTAGATGCAGACGCAGACACGCTGTTCATCGTGACCAGAGACGTCGTTTCGTCCACGACACTGCTCACAGACGAGGTGATGTCTGAATCCTCCCTCTCTGAGAGGCTCCTGCTGCTCGTGGCACCGGCGTCATCGCTGTCCGTGCTCGTCTGAGATGGCAGCGTCTCGGTAGACATCTTTTCGTCATCTCTTTGGTTGTTTGATTTGCTTTTTTCGTCCATCAGTTTCCCTTCATGCATGTCTCCGTGGGGTTCTGCCTGGGGGTCTGCCATGCTCTCGCTCTCACAGCTAGCGGTTATAAAGACGGAGGCAGTAACGTAGCGTCGCTGTGTGAACAGTGTGGCAGTGCGGACCGTCCCAAGTCTCCACTCATTAAACTACACTGATTTGGAAAAATAATCGGCGTCACCTCGTCATCTCTCCGTCCTCCATCCGGTCACGCTGGGAGATCTGAGATCTTATTAACCTGATCATCTACTCCTCCATCTGCTGAGGACCCTGTGTCACACAGACATATTTCTAGTTAAATGCAGGATGCCGTTTATTTGCGCTTCTGTTCATCGGTGTGAACGTAGAGTGGAGATTCCTGCGTCTCTGAAACACATCACACCGTAAACCTCACCCTGTTCACTACACAGGGCACTACCCTGGACTTTCTGAAACTCACTACATTTACTGTACTGAACAACAAATCATCAAATCCATTTAATTATCCATCGATGCCGAAGCTTGTGACTATACAATGGAGTAGGGATTATAGAGTATAGAATATAGAGTAGGGATGATAGAGTATAGATTATAGAGTAGGGATTATAGAGTATAGATTATAGAGTAGGGATTATATAGTATAGATTATAGAGTAGGGATTATAGAGTATAGATTATAGAGTAGGGATTATATAGTATAGATTATAGAGTAGGGATTATAGAGTAGGGATTATAGAGTATAGATTCTAGAGTAGGGATTATATAGTATAGATTATAGAGTAGGGATTATATAGTATAGATTATAGAGTAGGGATTATATAGTATAGATTATAGAGTAGGGATTATAGAGTAGGGATTATAGAGTATAGATTATAGAGTAGGGATTCTAGAGTATAGATTATAGAGTAGGGATTATATAGTATAGATTATAGAGTAGGGATTATAGAATAGGGATTATAGAGTAGGGATTATATAGTATAGATTATAAAGTAGGGATTATAGAGTATAGAATATGGATGATAGAGTATAGATTATAGAGTAGGGATTATAGAGTATAGATTATAGAGTAGGTATTATATAGTATAGATTATAGAGTATGGATTATAGAGTATAGAATATGGATTATAGAGTATAGATTATAGAGTAGGGATTATAGAGTATAAAATATGGATGATAGAGTATAGATTATAGAGTAGGGATTATATAGTATAGATTATAGAGTATGGATTATAGAGTATAGATTATAGAGCATAGAACAGGAAGTAGGGATTATAGAGTATATAATATAGAGTAGGGATTATAGAGTATAGAACAGGCAGTAGGGTGAAAAGAAGCCAAAAGAAGAAGAACAGGGTGTAGGGATTATAGATAGTAGGGAATAAGGAGTAGGGAATAGGGTGTAGGGAATAAGGTGTAAGGTGTAGAGAATAGGGTGTAGAGAGTAGTGAGTAAAGAGTAGGGAGTAGGGAACAGGAGTAGGAAACAGGGAATAAGGAATAGGGAACAGGGAGCAGGGAGTAGGGAATAGGAACAGGGAATAAGGAATAGGGAACAGGGAGCAGGGAACAGGGAATAAGGAATAGGGAGTAGGGAACAGGGATTAGGGAACTGGGATTAGGGAACAGGGAGTAGGGGTAGAGAATAGGGACTAGGGAGCAGTGCACATTTCAGACACAGGTCTGGGTTCAGTGAGAAGTTAATGAGTAGAAATAAAGAGTGAAGGTTGTTCGCACAACATAACAAAATTAACGTTTTTACACAGAGGAGATTATTTCAGTTAGCTAGAATATTAACTTACAGACTGAACTTCATAAAAACAATAATGATGATAGCAACAACAACAACAACAACAATAATAATAATAATAATAATAATAATAATAATAATAATCAACAGCTGTCCATGTTTACCTGCAGCTCGGTGATCAGTGGAATTCTCCTCTCGGACTCTATCAGTCTCAATCCAGCGGATTTTATTATTTAAATAAAAATAATCCCCTGGTCAGCTGTAAATCTGCCCCCCTGCCCCACTCGGTCCTCATGCGGAAGCGCGCAGCGTCACTCTCCTGCACTTCCGGTTTCTCTGGGAGTCTTCCCGACTCACTTCCGGTAAAGCTGTTTGTAAACAGTAACGTCGCGCTCGAACGTGAGCGCGCGCGCGCGACCCTGACCGCGATCCACTCGGTGATTTAAAAAGACCCCATAATCGCTCCATGGTGTAGTTTTAATTACGATACAAATATCTCCAGAAGATTAAAGGGCATTATAAGGACCAGTACATTATATTAAGACTGTATGATAACTTTATATTTATATATAAAATACAATAAATCTAACCGCGTGTCCTCCTGACCAGCAGGTGGCGCTGAATGTCTTATTGACCGAGCGCTGAAAAGTCGCAGAAATAATACGTCACATCAACAGAGGGAAATTTAAACCGGAGAAAAAACTACTAAAAAGGTTTCTCGTCCTGCAAATTTTCCAACACTGCAATGAAAACATTGTTATAAATATTATACTCCAACACATACCACAGATTTTATTTCAGCACGGTGTGGACTTGCATTTATTTTCTTCCCTACCACTATTCCGGTTAATCCCGCCCCCGTACATTGATTGGTCACTTTGTTTCAATCCTTAATCACGATTGGCTAACGGTGACGTCGCTCCGTTCGAGAACAATTCTAATGTAATTCCTGAATCAGAAGGCGGGATGTTGCCCGGAATACGGGTAAGAGTTTAAGGTGTAAAAAGAGACCCAGCGCTAGCAGCTGCTTCCTTTGTATTCATGTGGAATATAAAGTGCATAAATCGAAGGATCGAAGCAACTTGGGCTGGAAGGACGCAGAAATCATGACCGAAAAGGGGATCCATTTAGCGCGGTTACTGCACGCGGCTGTAAACGAGACGGATGTCAGGTAATCCGTGCAGCTCCTGTAATAAACCACATGTTTAATTAGATTTCCTGCTCTAACACTCTCGATTTCTCTCAACAATACAGTGTTAGAGTAGGACACACACACTCATACAGAACAGCGAAATAATACACTGCTAATGTGACTCCATGCTGCAGCGAGTCGACTCCTTTGAGACGGCTCTTTTATTTGACCATTGAGAGTCGGCTCACGATCCGAGCGGGTTCTCTTTCTGTTTTAGATGTGGATTAAGATTTAGAATAGATTACAAAGCAAAAAGGAAGCAAACAAATGTGCAACCTTACAGTGTGTGTGATAGTTTACCATTTTGGAGTCATTTTCTCGGGAGCAGTAAGAGTCGGTTCACATTGTTGATCCGAACCAAATGACCCGACTCACTAAGAAGAGCCCGACTTCCCATCACCAATACATGTCTGTGCTTGTTTAAAGCGACTTCTTCAGTTTCTCTTTTATCTTATGTTATTTCAGTAAAAAAAAGTTATATTCATTCTTTCTTACTTTTGTCTTCTTCTTTCTACTTTCCCTCCGATTTCTTCTTATTGTGCTTATAAACAGTGTATTATTTTATTATTAACTCATCAGAAGTCGCAAAAGGACAAAACCTCTGGATAGAATCTTCACAAGCACATTCCAAAATCTAGTGGAACATCTTCCTAGAAGAGTGGAGGTTATTATATTAGCAAATGGAGACTAAATGTGGAATGGGATGCTAAAAAAAAAGCACATACAAATCTTAACTTTTGGCCATGTAGTGTAGGAAGAATGAAATAATTGTTAATGATGCTTGCCCATCTTAAACATTCAGAGATACACCATGTCATGTATTTATGCAGTGGTATTAAAAAGCTCTATCTAAAAAAAAGAAATAAAATGTATGACTTATGATGGTCGGTGCTCCCTGTGACTGTGCGTGCAGCCTTGTGCTGCCATCTGTTGGCGTGAAACATAACTAGTCTCGAAACCTTTTGATACCACCTTTTGTAAAGTGTCTCAATTGTTCTAAATGATCAGTGAGAAGAGGATCGTACCACTCCAAAAAATAATTTAAGTGCTTATGTAAATCCTCACTTATTTTCCTCGTCTCCCTCTTCTTCTCCTCCTTGTGTACCAGGATGGTGGATAATTTACTACAGAGAGGAGCAGAACCCAACCTGGTGCTCGGTGAAGGCGTGGCTGCGGTGCATCTGGCTGCAGGGAAGGAATCTGAAAAAGGCCTCAGGTGCCTGAAGATTCTCCTGCAGAACGGCGCTGATCCAAACCTCAGGTGTGGGAGAGAGAGTTTATTCCTTTTTCCTCCTGGTATTGTTTTATATCACTATCATTCTGCAGTCTTCTCCATCATACACTGTTCCTCATCATTGTTTTTATTGCGTTTCCGTGTGCTGTGTGTTCAGGTCTGGTGAGGATCTGACTCCGCTACACGTCGCAGCGTTATGGGGTTGCTATCAGAACCTCAAACTCCTGCTGAAGAATGGAGGAGACCCGAGTCTGAGAGATCAGGTGAGAGATCTCACACATGATTATTCACTAAACACATACAAAATTAATACATATAATATATATTTTGTGTATTATTCACAACTGTACATTCTGGTGTGTGTGTGTGTGTGTGTGTGTGTGTGTGTGTGTGTGTGTGTGTGTGTGTGCAGACTGGAAATAAGGCAGTGGATTTGGCAGAACAGGAGGAAAACAATAAATGTGCCAGCATTCTTCAGGAATATGAGTCTCGGACGCCCCAACAAGAATACGAGGATTTACCCAAATTCCACTACTGTAAGAGTTTTAGAACGTAAACAGAATTAAGTGTTGAAATAAAGATGTCTGTAAATACACCAGGAGGGAAAAGTATCAGTGCACGCTAATGTTCTTCCAGCCATATGTGGTTCTTCTCCAAAACTGTTGTATCGGACGTCTATAGAGGCTCAAGCATGAAATCTCATGTTCAGTAGAAGACCCACAACTGTTCCAGAATGATGATGCTCCTGTGCACAAACCAGCTCGATGAAGATCTGCTTTCCATGAGATGAAGTGGAAGATCTGCTGCTGCAGAGCTCCAACCCTATTAAACACTGCTGACTGCACCCCAGACCTCGTCACCTTCTCACCTACATCACCTGACTGTTCCAACACCGTTGTGGCTGAAAGAATCTTCACACAAATCTAATAGAACTTCTTTCCAGAAGATTGGAGCTTATTAGAACACTGAATGGAGACTAAATGTGGATCTTATGATTGTGTCCACAAACCTTTGGCTGTACAGTGTAGGAAAAAAAGCAGTTATTATTATACATGTCCATCTTGTCATCCTTGGACACGCATCTTAATATCACTGAAACGCGTCTTTGTATTTTTTCCAGCGCTCTACTCAGGACACTCGATGAGAGACTGCAGCAGGAACCTGACGCTGATGAGCGATTTCGCAGACGAGCCGCTCAGCAGCACTCGATATTCCTCGTTTTACAGGAAATCCGAGACACGCCGGCCCACAGACCCTCACGAGTCCTGGCTGTCCGACGTCTCCGGTTTAAACGCACGTGACAGCGACGTGTTTAGAGAAGGCCTGGGAGGGTCTCATGCTCCAGTTCTCTCCAGCACTCGCCTGTCGGGGGTGGATTTTAAAAGGAGTCCGGAGGTTCTCCAGCCGGGTCGGTGTTTTACCCCGGGCCGGAAGAGCGTCACATTCCGGGACTGCGACGAGTATTTTCCAGATTTGATACCAAACAGCGAGGACACGAGTGAATCCAGCATTGATTTCTCACTGTATCCCGACTTCTTGAGCTCGGGGCGCATGACTACTGTGATGCAGAATCAAGGGATTGATGTGACGTCTCCAGATGACGTGTTTGTGTTCTGCAGAGAAGGAAACGCCATGGAGGATTTTGAGAAGACTGTAGTGGGAGGGCCGGCTGTGGGGGACGTGGAGGAGGACGAAGACGACGTATTTGTGGATAAAGTAGTGGAGGTAAAGCGTGACGCTGTGAGCAGTACCAGCGGGTCAAGTCAGTACAGCAGCTGCGACAGCGAGCCGTACAAGACCACCATCGAGGTGCTGTTACCGTCTGAAAACATCTCACCACCAGATGGTTGGATCATAGACTCTGACAACGGGAGGAAGGAGGAACTTGTTTTGCAGCCACAAGCACCCGATGATCAGCTCGGTGCGATTTCCTTCACTCCGAGTCCATTTGTCACAGGCAGGACCCGGTCACGGCTCAGCCGCTGCTCCCAGAGGAACAGCACCTCGTCTTTTTCTGCCTCGTCTCTGTTCGAGCAGACGCTCCCTACTCCGACACGAACGCGCAGAGATCTTACTCCAAAGGAGTCCAAAAGACGTCCCTCTGAAGATGATGGACTAACAGGCCTCAGTTCCCACATGGGCAGTCTGTGCGTATCTTCCCAGCTTCACGGAAGCCAAGCCGACACTCTGATTATTTCCGGAAGCATGGCAGATACCATCATCATTCCAAGAGGTTCCGCTGACGAAAGTTCGGAACGTGAAACCTCATCTTCGTCGTCCCGCCAAGAGGTGGACGTGTTTACCGAAGACAAGGAGTATTTAACTTTAGATGTTTCCACGTCGGGTGCAGAAATACACAAGAAAGCCCATTCTCAGCATTCCTGCTCCAGCTCAGAGTCGAGCTCCAGTTTCAGTCAAAACCCAGAGGTTCAGTCCACCAGCTGCACCCCGAGATACAGCATGAGCCGAATCTGCAACCGATCCCAAACTCAATCGCTCGCAAACCTGTCCTACACCCCTGGGGGACGTCCTCTCATCACAGACATGGACGAACCGGTGGAGTATCTTTACACTGATACAGAGGAGGGACATGAGCTGATCGAGACACACGTCCCTCCGAAATCCAACACGTCTCTGAGCTCGTCCGTCAGCGAGGAGACCGTCATCTACGACTGGCGCTCGTTACAGAACGCAGCCAAAAGTCCAGAGAAGGGGAAAGAAAACCGGTGTCCAAACGAGGTGCTGCAGAGACACAGTAGCTCAGAGACTGAAGGGTTAACAGACCGAGAGCTCAGGCGCAAACTGGTGGAATTGGGAGAGGAACCCGGACCCATCAATCGGGACACGCGGCATCTGTACATCCAGAAATTCAGAACACTGCAGAAGAAACACGTGAGTCAGAAATCGGTGCAGGATCAACCGGCGTCAGTCACCGGTACGTACAAGACGGTTACGTTTACACATGACACTAACATGAAAGGAGCTCATGGAGTAATTAGTATTAATGTGAGTCGTTATTCATTGCAGAGTTTTTTCCCTGTGTGAGTTTCAGGTTACAGTCCAGAGCTGAATAACGCGTTGTGCTCCTTCCACCTGCCTGACTGTAAAGTGGACGAGTTTGCGTTGTGTGAGCAGTTCGATCAGCCTGACCAGAATAAACGCTGGCGTGAAGGAGTCATAAAATCCAGCTTCAACTACCTGTTACTCGACCCCAGGTAACGTCTTCACTAGTCCAGGTGAAGTCTAATTATTCCAAGAAATGTTTACTCAAGTCTAGACTAGCCCACGTGAGGTCTAATTATACCAGGAAATGTTTACTCTATCAATCAAGCCCAGGTGAGGTCTAGACTCGCCCAGGTGAGGTCTAGACTCGCCCAGGTGAGGTCTAGACTCGCCCCAGGTGAGGTCTAGACTCGCCCCAGGTGAGGTCTAGACTCGCCCCAGGTGAGGTCTAGACTCGCCCCAGGTGAGGTCTAGACTCGCCCAGGTGAGGTCTAGACTCGCCCCAGGTGAGGTCTAGACTCGCCCAGGTGAGGTCTAGACTCGCCCAGGTGAGGTCTGCTTGATCCCAGTCACCTAAAAAAAAAAAGTGTTTAATCTGTTATTTCTGCATTTAAAATGTGATATATAATTTGGTCCCAAATCATCCAGAGTGACGAGGAATCTGCCGTACCGCAGCCAGGCCATGACTTCTCACGAGTGTTTCCAGACTTTCATCAGCTCTATTTTCTACGTGGGAAAGGGCAAACGTTCTCGACCGTACAGCCACCTGTATGAAGCCCTGGAATATTTCAGTGGAGACAAATCCTCTAAGGTACGAGAACAGAGAGGCCTACGGTTCTCAGGGGTTCTAAAAATCATCATCAATTCTGACCATCATCATCTGTATGAAGAAGCCATGTGTTTTTCTTCTTGGTGTTTTTTAGAAGCTGTGCTCGAAGGTGCAGCACATCCTGCAGGTGTGGAACTGCGGCCATGGCGTGATCTCGCTGCACTGCTTCCAGAACGTCATTCCCGTGGAGGCGTACACACGCGAGGCCTGCATGGTGGATGCCATCGGTACTGTGGGATTCATCTCTGTTCCTCTTCTTCTCTCTGTCTAAACGGTAGTGTAATGAACTTGTTTCAATCCTCTCATCAGGTCTGAAGATGCTGACCAATCAGAAGCGAGGAGATTATTATGGGACGGTCTCCACTTGGCCTGCTAAGAGGCAGCGTATGCTGGGGGTTCACCTGCTCTACAGAACCATGCAGATCTTCCTGGCTGAAGGAGAGAGGCAGCTCCGCCCGGCTGATATCAGACGATGATGTGGCACGCTGTCTGTCCCACGCTGAGCATTACAGAGCACTTTTATTCCGATTAATAAATCATGAAATCAGGCACTATACAGATTTTATTCCATCAGTCATCAAACACTGCCTCTTGTCCCCGTTCCCTCGAGTGCATTATTATTACATTATGACTCAACATAAGCAGTGCATTATGGGAAATCCTCATGGGATAGATTACTATTTACTCCTGTATGATTTTAGACATGAAAATGATAAAAAAGTGAATGCAGTACATTATAAAGTCACAAAGTGATTCTGATTGGCTGAAATAAGTACAAACACTAACACTGACTCTCGAACACCGCACCCTTCTGGGTTCAACACGACACGGTTTTGATCTCTGACTGTAAACTGGTTGAAAGCTCTGGCACTAGAGACTTCTTCCATAAAGGAGAAAAAACCCAACCGAAAATGTAAACTATATACAGAAACCATAACGAGTCGAAATGAGGGCATTAATATAAACCTTTTAATGATGATTGGCAGCTGGACTTCTGCTGTAGCTACTGTAGACAATCAGCACCTTCTCCAACAATCAGAATCCAGAATTCAACAGAGACATGGCGCAATAGTGTTTATTGTCTGATGGAATAAAATAAGCATCTGAACCATTATATTTCAATGAATTTTATTGGCCAATACGCAACCATAATGTTACAGATAGAAAAACTCTAAAAAGGACTGTGATTTAAAAAAAAAAAAACTGGAAAAAAATGCAAGCTGCTGTATGAAGTAGAGTTAAAGAACAAAGTAAAGCCAATAATATGAATCATTTTTGTGAAACATACAATAAAAAATGACCATTCATTAAACACACACACACACACACACACACACACACACACACACACACACAGCTGTAGAGCTTTAGTTGGTCCTGTAGTGGTTTAGATGTAGGCGTTGTGTTAGAAATTCATGGAAAGAAAACTTAACACCAGTTGTTTCTTAGTGTGAAAATAAACCACTAGAATTTGAATGTAAATAAAGACAAATTTATTATCATCGCATTCTTGAACCGTGATTGGAAGAAACTGTTGCTCATGTTTTTGTCATGATTTTTGTAATGAATAGAACTACATGTAGAAAGTTTTCACAGAACTTTTTCCACATTTTATTATCTTCAGCTTTATTCCACAATTAATTTATTATAAACTCTTTATTTTCCTCAAAACATTATTTTCTACAAACACCACCCCATAATGACAATGCAAAAGAAGTTTGTTTGAAATCTTTTAAATATTTGATTACATTTTTTTGTTTAAAATAAAAAAACGAAGAAATCACATGTACATACGTTTTCACAGCCTTTGCTCGATACTTTGTTGAAGCTCCTTTGGCACCAATTAACTTGACTCTTGACTTGAATTAAGTTTAAGTTTATTTCTATTCCTCTTTTCACAACAGACATTGTCTCAAAGCAGCTTGACAGAATTTAAGAATGAAGGTGAATGATGTGTGTTTATCTCTGATGATGAAGACTGGGGCGACTGTGGTTAAGGAAAAACTCCCTTAGATGATATAAGAAACCTTGAGAGGAACCAGACTCAAAAGCATCTCAACCTCATCATCATTTGGGTGACATCAAGAGTGTGATTATAGTCTTTAAACACTACAGAACACTGGAGAGTGATAACTAACATAAGCACTGAAGTGTGTGATTATGACTGATGATCTTTCTACAGCCTCAAGTATTTTTGAGTTTGATGAAATGCTGCCACCACCATGCTTCACTGTAGGGATTGGCCAGATGATGGTATTAGCCTGGTAGTGCCGCTCTAGGAAGAGTCCTGGTGGTTCCAAGCTTCTTCCATTTACGGATGATGGAGGTCACTGTGCTCATTGGGACCTGCAATGCTGCAGAAATGTCCCTTTCCCCAGATCTGCTTCTCAAAGATCCTGTCTCAGAGGTCTACAGACAATTCCTTGGATTTCATGGTTTGGTTTGTGTTCTGACATGCCCTGGTAACTGTGGGACCTTTTATAGACAGGTGTGTGACTTCTTAAATTATCTCCAATCAACTGAATTTCCCACAGGTGGACTCCAATCAAGCTGTAGAAACATCTCAAGGATGATCAGTGGAAACAGGATGCACCTGAGCTCAATTTTAAGTGTCATGGTGACGGCTATGAAAATGTATGCACGTGATTTATAATTTTTTAATAAAATTTTAAACAAAAACGTCTTTCATGTTGTCATTAAGGGGTTTTGTTCGAATAATTTTGAGGAACAAAAATAAATAGAATCAATTTTGTAATAAAAGTGTAACATAACAAAATGTGGAAAAAGCGAAGCTCTATGAAAACGTTCCTGATGCACGGAACATTAAAATAAACCCTTACACACACATTTGCACTCTTGCAAAAACATAGACAGGTTCTGAATTTTCCAGACACAGATATCAGTCTGTAGTGTGTTTTATTAGCGTGTGATAGTGTTCAGAATTTCGTACACTATATGGACTATATTTGAAGCCATATCTGGTTCCTCCCCAAACACAATGTTAACACAAAGTTGAAGCTACACAATGGTATAGGGTATCGTTGGATGTGGTAGAATGAGATATTCTCTTCACTTTAACTTGGAGAGGCAGGTTTACTGGTTTCAGTTTCACTTGATTATGGTTACCTCGTAAATGAATCTTCTGATCTTTATTATTCAGACCCTTGTGGCTAAAAGAATCTCACACAAACACACTCAGAAATCCAGTGGAACATCTTCCCAGGAGAGTGGAGCATATTACTCCAGGAAATGGCAAATCAATGTAGAATAGGATGTTTAAAAAAATATTTGAATAGTAGATTATTCATGTAAATGGAAAAACCCTGAGGAACATCTAATGTAACCCCTGTGAAAGGCATTTCTGTTTAATAATCACTGCATTATACAATAGTGTTCAGTAAATCAAACATCATTACAAGTTTCCTTTCCTCGTCTTGATAAAAATCACTTTATATATTAGATAATCGAATATTGAATTCTTTGTGATATATACATATTACTATTTTATTTTACATTTTATACTTTTATAACAAGAAATTATTTCCCTTAAATACATTACAATTCTTGTATGTACATGTCTGAATTTTTACATTTAGAGAACTCACCTGGAACCCTGACTATTGTCCTGCTATGAGGTCTGGATTTCCAAAAAAGGATTAATAATAATAATAAAAATAATTAATTCATACTGATATTATTTCTGCAGCACCGCTCTCTTAAACACACATGAAGAATCACACCAAGCAAGCACAGGAACACGTCTCTGTAAAACCACCAACATGGTCTTCAAAATACATGTCCAGGAAACACCTCTGTGATGAAGCACATCTAATAAAAATCTCTTCGTTGGAATCTGCATCAGATGAAAAATTGTTTACAGCCTAAAAATAAAAGAAAATAAGGTTTATATTAAAGCTGACAGGATAACCATTAACATTAAACATTAGTGTCATTTTAAATACAAAACACAGTCATGAAGAAAATTACAATGACCAGGGTACCGTCTCTGAATGTGTTTTTGAATGTTTATAACTCAACTCACCTCAGATTCTGGAGTTTGTGAAGTTGATCATGTTTAAGACTGAAGAGCAGCTTCTGTTCTGAGTCTCCTAAATTATTGCAAAACAGATCCAGTTCTCTCAGATGTGAGGGGTTTGATCTCAGAGCTGATGTCAGAGCAGCACAACCTTCATCTGAGACACCACAATAACACAATCTGCAGAGAGACAATAACACACACTTCAGACACATGACCTTCACCAGCACAGTCACAAGTACCATGAATTATTGTGCATTACTAATGATAAAAGAACAGCAATTGAAGAAATCTAAGAAAGTCAAAGAGATGCCATTACTTGACATAAATCCTGTCTCTTGCCATGATCTGCTGTACACATTCTCAACTGAAGTAACTTCTGTCAAGAATGCCTTCTATAAGCCTTCACAAGCTCCACTTAGTTTCTTCACTGCTTAATGAACCAGTTCCACATACTCAGTCCTCCCAGACTGCTAAAGATTGATCCCCATTTAAAAATGAGTATAGCAAAAAAATATCCGACAGACCTTCACTCCTACCTCAAGCCCTATACTACATGCTCAGGATCTTCCTTCTCTCTCACTGACACGTTTTTTATAGCAACAGAAGAGATCCTGCAAGTCATGTTACCCTGCAATCCTATCATTGCCCACTGGGTGCAATTCCTTGTACAATTCTCCAGACCATCCGACAAAGCATTGTACCCTTTATCACTATTATCGAGAACTCCATAACATCTAGTCAAAATTATTCTCATCCTGAAAAAAACTCACTCTGGGTCCATCCAACATAAGTGTTTACTGATTGTTAAAACAACTCTCTTTTTAATGCTAAAATATCCAAGTTCCTGAACAATCTGCCTCCAAAACAGCACATTCCACACATTCTGCCCTTTTAGCATCAATAGAGAACTCACATAATGCTAGATCTGCCAAACTGTTAACAGTCTTCATCCTCTTTGACACTCCCAATACATATAACACAAGTCATCTACAAGACTCTCTTGTCCATCCTTAAAAATCATGGAATTAATGGCACAGCATCAGAGTGAATCGACATCTGGTTCATGCAGTCTTTTTATTAATGTACCACAAAGCTCAGTATTGGGCCATTTTCTGTTCTCCATCACATGTCTTATCATTCCACTGCTATGCAAATGATACACAACTCATTATTTCCTTTACACAGACAGTCTTTACTTTTCACTCTACTCTGGTCTCAGTATGTCTGGCAGATATCCTGAGATCTTCATGGACAACTCTATGATCTCGCTTTTGGTCACCTGCACCATGGACAATCAACTATTCTTTAAAGTCTCCCAGTACTAATCTGACACACTGGTGTTGATTTCTCCTTTACAACACCAGGAGAATTGGCCCATTTCTATCCACACAAGCCAATGGCATTTCAAGACTGCACCTTTCTTCTGACAGGTGCACTGCAACTGAGACAGAATAATATAGAAAAAAAAAAAACAGCACGCACCTAACCTAAGGCACTTATCTTACCCTGCACTGCAACATGCTGCTTCTGATCCACAACCACTTCTCAACTGGTCACAATATCTCTCCGGGTAGACATGCATAGACATGTGTAGAACACATGCATTGAGACCCTTTTTGTTCTGCCCTTCAGTGGTGTAACAAACTTCCCTGGATATCTGAACAACTGAGTTACTTACACAATGATTAAAGACATACCGCTTCCAGGAGTATGTAAATGAGCAAAAATGTATTGTTAGAGACTTCAAACATCTTCTGTAAGATGCTCTGGATTAGGGCGTCTGCCAAATGCCATAAATTTAAATGTAATTTTCCTCTTCAGTATATTTGATGTTTGATGAACTTACTTCAGAATTTCCAGTTTACAGTGAGGATTCTCCAGTACAACAGAGAGACATTTCATTCCTGTGTCTCCAAGGATATTCCTTGAGAGATTCAGTTCTCTCAGGTGTGAGGGGTTTGATCCTAGAGCTGAAGCCAGATCAGCACAACCTTCATCTGAAATATCACAACTGCGCAACCTGTAGAACAACAATGACACACTTCACTCTCTCAGTTAATGACACACAGATCAGTTCAGCAGCAATTAAATTAATTCATTTTTAATATTTTATTTATTTTGCCACCGCAGTCTTTGATCACTATGAAATACAGAATTCTAGTCATGAATTACAACCCCCGATTCTAAAAAAGTTGGGACACTGTACAAATTGTAAATAAAAAAGGAATGCAATAATTCACATTTGTAAATTATTGCATTCCTTTTTTATTTACAATTTGTACAGTGTCCCAACTTGTTTTTTAATTTTAGCTTATACACTTATATTTTATTCACAATATAATATAGATAAAATATCAAATGTTGAAAGTGAGACATTTTGAAATGTCATGCCAAATATTGGCTCATTTTGGATTTCATGAGAGCTACACATTCCAAAAAAGTTGGGACAGGTAGCAATAAGAGGCGGGAAAAGTGAAATGTACATATAAGGAACAGCTGGAGGAGCAATTTGCAACTTATTAGGTCAATTGGCAACATGATTGGGTATAAAAAGAGCCTTTCAGAGTGGCAGTGTCTCTCAGAAGTCCAGATGGGCAGAGGATCACCAGTTCCCCCAATGCTGCGGCGAAAAGTAGTGGAGCAACATCAGAAAGGAGTTTCTCAGAGAAAAATTGCAAAGAGTTTGAAGTTCTCATCATCTACAGTGCATAATATCATCCAAAGATTCAGAGAATCTGGAACAATCTCTGTGCTTAAGGGTCAAGGCCGGAAAACCATACTGGATGCCTGTGATCTTCGGGCCCTTAGACGGCACTGCATCACATACAGAAATGCTACTGTAATGAAAATCACAACATGGGCTCAGGAATACTTCCAGAAAACATTGTCAGTGAACACAATCCACCGTGCCATTTGCTGTCGCCGGCTAAAACTCTATAGGTCGAAAAAGAAGCCATATCTAAACATCCAGAAGCTCAGGCGTTTTCTCTGGGCCAAGGCTCATTTAAAATGCACTGTGGCAAAGTGGAAAACTGTTCTGTGGTCAGACGAATCAAAATTTAAAGTTCTTTTTGGAAAACTGGGACGCCATGTCATCCGGACTAAAGAGGACCAGGACAACCCAAGTTGTTATCAGCGCTCAGTTTAGAAGCCTGCATCTTTGATGGTATGGGGTTGCATGAGTGCGTGTGGCATGGGCAGCTTACAAATCTGGAAAGACACCATCAATGCTGAAAGGTATATCCAAGTTCTAGAACAACATATTCTCCCATCCAGACGTTGTCTCTTTCAGGGAAGACCTTGCATTTATCAACATGACAATGCCAGACCACATACTGCATCAATTACAACATCATGGCTGCGTAGAAGAAGGATCCGGGTACTGACATGGCCAGCCTGCAGTCCAGATCTTTCACCCATAGAAAATATTTGGCGCATCATAAAGAGGAAGATGTGAGAAAGAAGACCTGAGACAACTCAGACAAATCTAAAATCCCTGCTTCAGTCTTACTATTAGAGAATGGGTCTTACTGAGGAGTAGGTCATGTAAATCTCAGAGAGATGACCTTACTTGAGTATCTCCAGTTTACAGCGTGGATTCTCCAGCACAGCAGCGAGCCGCTTCACACCCGAGTCTCCGACTTTATTTTTAGACAGCATCAGTTCTTTCAGGTGTGAGGGGTTTGATCTCAGAGCTGAAGTCAGAGCAGCACAGCCTACAACTGATACTCCACAATCACACAACCTGCAAAGATACAATAACACTCTTCACTCTCTCAGTATAGGACACACAAATCAGCTCAGTAGGAATGTTTCCATCAAAGAAACAGTTATATTTTTTCAATAACTATGAATAAATACTTCTAATTAATCATAAATTATGTGAGGACTATCAGGAATAACCCCCCAAAAAACCCACACAAATCAGTTTCTAGATCATATTAAATTGTTTTTAAATCATGTGTGGCTGGGCCTTGACACTGTACAAACATTTTTTATTTGACCCTTAAAGCTGGTCATCTCATTAACCAAGTTCAGAGGAGGGAAGTAACGAAGTACAAATACTCTGTTACTGTACTTAAGTAGCTTCTTCTGGTATTATTATATCAGTATTTTACTTCACTTTTTATTTTTTTGACAACTTTTTACTTTCACTCATTACATTTTTACACAAATATCTGTATTTTCTACTTCTTACATTTTCAAAACAGACTTGTTACTTTAGTTTTAATCTATTTGATGAACTGTCACTGTTTTTTCTTCTCATTGCAGTTTTCAGCCCATCAACCTGTTTCCTGTCATTGCGTGGCTTTTTTAATCAATGTATCATTTCCTGTCTCTTCTGTAGACTAGTTTCTGAAGCTCACAATGAGCAGGCAGAAGGCAGTAAGAAGTCTGGGGTTAACGTGGATGAGACAGAGGAAGTCAGTGATGAGAACATGACTGAGAACAGAGACATTCCTGATCACCTGATCATCATCTTTTCTCTGCTTGTGTTCTACATGGTAGATGTTTAGCCTGCATACATTTATTAGGTAACAATTTTAAATTCGTTTTATCTTAGTATATGTATTAAGGCTGTCAAAACTTCTTTTTATTAAAACGCTATCAATGCAGGGTGCATTTCTGTTTGACCATTTTTAAAAGAAATATAAATACATAAATAAATAACTAAATATAAACTAAATTAAAACCTTCAGCACAACATACATCTATTCACAAAGTCCTTTCTTTATTCATACATAACTCAAATAAATAAACTCCACCGAAAAACTATTTTTAATCGGTAAACATTTGTTGTATTGATGCACCAACTCTCAAATCAAACATCAAAATCCACCATGATTCACACAATTTACCCTCTGGGGGTCGACAAACGCAGCATGGCATTACGTGTCCAATTCATTAAATGCCTTATGTTCACAAGTGATTGTCTCTGAATACTGATTTCTGCTACATGCTAAATTAGAACTAGTACAGTATACAGTAGGGAGTTGTATCTTTCTTGGCCGGGGAGATAACCCTTCCTAGAATTGATAAAAGATTATATGGTCTCTCAGTGGATGAACAGATCAAATAATTGTAACATTGATTCTATTAACATTGATTTGAAGATTCCATTAAAATATTTATGATTAATTATAAACTGTTATAATAACTCATAGATATTTCCCTTTTTTGCGAGCTAAATTCACAACAGTGATGCAACAATTGGTCAGATTATTCAGTGTTACAGTTAAATCAAATGATTTCCTCCTCAGGATATTTAATGCTGAAAATAAAACCCTCGGTTTTAGTCTCACTATTAGTGAATGTGTGTTACTGAGGAGCAGGTCATGTGACTCTCAGAGAGATGATCTTACCTCAGTATCTCCAGTTTACAGTGAGGATTCTCCAGTACAGCAGAGAGACACTTCATTCCTGAGTCTCTGAGTTTATTCCCAGTCAAATCCAGTTCTCTCAGGTGTGAGGGGTTTGATCTCAGAGCTGAAGTCAGAGCAGCACAACCTTCATCTGAGACACCACAATAACACAACCTGCAAAGAGACAATAAACAAATATGGCAATCATTATCAATCTTGTTTGTAGACAGGGTTGTGAAAACTTCAAAACTCCAAACTGTCAAATTCTATTTCATCTGTGGTTTTTTTTTTATTATTTGCCAATTAAACAGTTAAAAACGTATTTTTCTTTGCAAGAACCACTCTCTCTGAATAAAGAGCAGTATTCCTATTGCCACTTTGAACATTGCTTAGACACTAAATCTATAATTAATATTATAATTAAGATTAAGGTAAGCAGTAAGTAGTTACCAACATTTTTGCACTTGACTATCGAACTAGTTCATGTTACAGTTACTATTAAACGGAACAGCAATAAATAAGTTAGCAAGCATTGGCAGCAACCAGTATCAGGGATTTCTTCCTCACTCTTTTTGTAGAAGTGCATGCCATGATAAACGCGGAAAATGAGAGAGAGAGAGAAGGTTGGATGGTGTGTAGATATGAAGCAGGAAGTGGATAGGATTAGTAAGGAGGAAGTGAGAGCAGCGATTAAGAGGATGAAGAGTGAAAAGTCGGTTGGACCAGATGACATACCAGTAGAAGCATGGAGATGTTTAGGAGAGATGCAGTGGAGTTTTTAACCAGATTGTTTAACAGGATTCTGGAAGGTGATAAGATGCCTGATGGAGAAGGAGTGTGCTGGCACTGATCTTTAAGAATAAGGGGGATGTGCAGACCTGCAGTAACTACAGGGGAATAAAGTTGATCAGTCACACCATGAAGTTATGGAAAAGAGTAGTGGAAGCCAGGCTGAGAGAAGAGGTGACCATCTGTGAGGAACAGTATGGTTTCATGCCGAGGAAGAGCACCACAGATGCATTATTTGCTTTGAGAATGTTGATGGAGAAGTGTAGAGAAGGTCAGAAGGAGCTGCATTGTGTATTTGTGGATTTAGAGAAAGCATACGACAGGGTGGAGAGAGGAGTTGTGGTGTTGTATGAGGAAGTCTGGTGTGTCAGAGAAGTATGTGAGGGTGGTGCAGGACATGTATGAGGACAGTGTGACAGCAGTGAAGTGTGCAGTCGGAACGACAGACTGGTTCAAGTTGGAGGTTGGACTGCATCAAGGATCGGCTCTGAGCCCTTTCCTTTTTGCAGTGGTAGGAGTAAGACAGAGTACGTGTGTGAATAAGAGGGAGGGCAGTGGATGGGTGCGGTTGCAGGGAGAAGAGGTGAAGAAGGTGGAAGAGTTCAGGTACCTGGGGTCAACAGTGCAAAGTAATGGAGAGTGTGTTAGAGAAGTGAAGAAAAGAGTGCAGGCAGGGTGGAGTGGGTGGAGAAGAGTGATAGCAGGAGTGATTTGTAATAGAAGACATTGGGTATATCAGTAGGAGAATGCTGAGGATGGAGCCACCAGGAAGGAGGGAAAGAGGAAGACCTATTTTATGGATGTAGTGAGGGAAGACATGCAGGTAGTTGGTTTGAAAGAGGCAGATGTAAAATAAAGCAGATTGGCAGCTAAATGACTATGGACTTTGGACTTTTCATTGTTTACATTGTTTTCAGGTTTGCGATTCCTCCACCCTGTCTTGTCATAGGTTAATGTGTCATAAAATATACTTTTATATATTTTCAAATCTTTCAATGCATCATAAACATATTTTTCAATTAAAATCACAATTTATTTAGTTGTTCACATTTTCATACATTTTCCTTTTACTATCAGGTGGACAACTATATATGTACATGAACTTCGGCTTTAATTGAAATAGAACATAACATTTAATTTTACTGTCAGGTGGACAATTATACATTTACATGAACATTAGCTTTGAGTTTATTAGACCTTTAATGTAATAATTATAATATTTGGGAAAAAAAAAAAAAAAAAATTATATATATATATATATATATATATATATATATATATATATATATATATATATATATATATATATATTTTATCTTTGATGTTTATACCAATTTTTTTTTTTGCTTGGTATTCAACATTATTTAACTGCAGTAACGCTGCTGAACCCCTAGGGGTCGGTGGTAGCTCAGTGGTGGGAGGTGGTAGCTCAGTGGTTAAGGCATTGGGCATTGGGCTTTGGATCAGAAGATCACAGGTTCAAATCCCACCACCACCAAGCTGCCACTGCTGGGCCCTTGAGCAAAAACCCTCCCCTGCTCAGTTGTAAGTCGCTCTGGATAAGGGCGTCTGCCAAATGCCGCAAATGTAAATGTAAATGGGTCGCGGACCCCCTGGTTCATGACCCACGGTTTAGATTTTCTGCTCTTTTTCCACAAAGTAATGTGTTCAGGTTCCTGTCAATTATCAAGCCATTTGTGTTCCTCATTTCATATTCCAAGTTCTTCCAGTTTTTGGTTTTGTTTCTCTTTCTCTTTTCTTGTCTGTGCTTGGCCCTTTAAGCATTTCTTATTTAACGTTCTTACCCAGCACGTGTATCTGCCTTTTCGGTGTGCTAATCGTGTATTACATAACATGTGGCATAAAGGGGAATTCTATCATATTTTGATGTAGACACAAGTAATATCACTTCACTGAAGAAAAAACAGCTGGATAGTATGGTTCTGAAGCAGGAACAGGTCCTACACACACCGCTCATTTTTCAGAGTTTGTCAACTATATGCTGATAAATGCATTATTTTTAAACTTTCAAAATGAAAGATGACCTCCAAACATTTCCATCAATGATATGATTCTCATTTAGTGCAACTGGAGACCTAACCAGAAATAAATGAGCAGAACAACTGCAACTGAATCTGTAGAAAACCTTCAAACCCCCTCACCCCAAGAAAAGGATATTTTTCTCATATTAAATTAATTCTTTGTAAATTTTTTGTTAATTTTAGTTTTTTTATGATGCCCTGGTTTAATATAAAAAAAACCCAGGCTCTTTATTTGTACTTAAAGGTAGAAAAATACTTTTATCGAAGCAACTAAATACATTTTGTTGAAAGCAGTTCTAATTAGGGAGCTTAGAGACTTTTGACAGGAGTTTTTGAAACAAAGATTTTGATCTAATTTTTATTTTAAGAAGGGCTTCATTGTGTAGCACAATCGTTTTATTTGTAGGAAAATAGAACATTATGGATGCATGTTCTAAATAAAATATCATAATGGGGTTAAAGGACATTTGTAATTATTAGGTTGTATTTATAAGGGAGGTTTTCTGTACCATGTCATAAGACTTTCAGATAAATTATTCTACCTCAGTGTCTCCAGTTTACAGTAAGGATTCTCCAGTCCAGCAGAGAGACACTTCATTCCTGAGCCTCTAAGTTTATTCCAAGACAGATCCAGTTCTCTGAGACTGGAAGATTCAGAGCTGAGCACTGAGGCCAATGCTGAACACCCTTTCTCTTCCAGGTCACAATTATTACAACTGAAATACAAAATACAGATCACATTAGCACCAGTGTACATTATCAAATTATCAAAATCTTTCACAAATACAAATATTATATATAACATATTTGTACTTTTTGCATAATGAATGTAGTAATGACATTTACATAAATAACATAATTCACAACAAAGAACATCAAACCAGCTTCACTGTAAGAGAGGTCTGAGGTCCACCAGTGCTAAAGTTCTTCCATCTTCTCTGCTGCTAACATAAACAGTGTAACAGTCAAATTCAACATTACTTACTCAGCTTTTCTGGATGCTGCAACCACAGGCAGGAGCTTCAGTAGAGCCTCCTCTGGTGTACAGTATTCATTGGAATATTTATTAAGGACAAACACATCCTGTTCCTGTGCTGATGTCAGTAACACAAACACCACAGCAGACCACTGAGAAGAAGAAAGTTTGTTTTGATGTAAATTTCCAGATTGCAGGTACTGTTGGATTTCCTCAACGAGAGAATGTTCTTCCAGTTCATTCAGACAGTGGAACAGATTGAGGGATTTCTCTGTTGATGGATTCTCTCTGATCTTCTTCTTGATGTAAACAACTGTTTTCTGTGTGTTGTGAGAGCTACTTCCTGTCTGTGTCATTATGGTTTGTAGTAGGTTCTGATTGGACTCCAGTGAGAGACCCAGAAGAAAGCGAAGGAAAAGATCCAGATGTCCATTTTTACTCTGTAAAGCCTGATCTACAGCACTCTTGTGAACATCTGACACTGGAATGTCTCTGAGCCGCATGGACCTTTTAGAAAACTGACTCTTCTGAAAAACATTTTTCTTTTCCTTTATAAAAGTCAGGTGCACATACAGAGCTGCGAGATGTTCCTGAATGCTCAGATGAACAAAACAGTACACTTTACTCTGGTGAAGCCCAAACTCCTCTCTGAATATCTGTGTACACACACCTGAATACACTGATGCTTCTGTCACATCAATGCCACACTCCATCAGGTCTTCCTCATAGAAGATCAGGTTGCCCTTCATCAGCTGCTGAAAAGCCAGTTTCCCCAGTTTCAGAACCATTTCTTTATCTGCCTCTTGGCTCTTTGTGTACTTTTTCTTTATGAAGTTGGTCTGAATGATGAGGAAGTGTGTGTACATTTGAGTCAGAGTCTTGGGGATCTCTCCACTCTCTGCTTCACCCAACATTCTCTCTAGAACAGTGGCTGAAATCCAGCAGAAGACTGGGATGTGGCACATGATGTAGAGGCTTCTTAATGACTTCAGGTGTGTGATGATTCTGCTGCTCAGGCTCTGATCACTGATCCTCTTCCTGAAATATTCCTCCTTCTGAGGGTCATTGAACCCTCGTACCTCTGTGACTCGATCTACACACTCAGGGGGGATTTGATCAGCTGCTGCTGGTCTGGAGGTGATCCAGATGAGAGCAGAGGGAAGCAGGTTTCCTTTGATCAGGTTTATCAACAGAACATCTACTGATGCTGGTTTAGTTACATCACACAATCTCACTGTGTTCTGGAAATCCAGAGGGAAACGACACTCATCCAAACCATCAAAAATGAACAGAACTTTGTCCAGTCTGGAAATATTTGTTTCTTCAATTTCTTTCAAAAAGAAATGAAGGAGCTTCATCAAGCTCAGTTTTTGATTCTTCATCAGATTGAGCTTTCTGAAAGGAAGTGGAAATATGAGCAGAACATCCAGATTTGTTTTCCCTTCAGCCCAGTCTAGAATGAATTTCTGCACAGAGACTGTTTTTCCAATGCCAGCGACTCCCTTTGTCAGAACGATCCTGATGGGTTTGTCTTCTTCAGATAAGGACTTAAAGATTTTACTGCATTTGATAGGTGTTTCTGCTGTTGATGCTCTCCTGGATGCTGCCTCGATCTGTCTCACCTCATGTTCCTTATTGACTTTTCCACTGTCTCCTTCTGTGATGTAGAGATCTGTGTAGATCTCATTGAGAAGTTTTGGGTTTCTCCGATTTGTCATCACCTCATTCAAGTGCTGAAACTTCTTTATCAGATTGAATTTACATATCTCCTGAACATGAGGTCCAGTGCTTTCAGACTTACACCTGTAAAGATGTAACATCTATTAAGATATATGTATTGTTTAAATGAAAATGTTATCAAAGAAAAAGAACAAATTCCTTTTCCATCAGATGTACATTATACAACTAATTACACTTAAATATAAACACGTACATATATACATCTATACACGGATTTGTACATCAATATATGCCCAAATATACATATTACATTTTCCTCTATTGTACATATGATGATCAGAAATATAGATAAAAAAGAGAAGAAAAAATAAAAGCAAATCTTTGAGATGAGTCTATGAGATGTTGCATATTTGGTCCAGTTTTCCCACTACACAACAAATTCTTCCAGATTATGATTTAAAAATGCTGTGATTTGTTCCATTTTATAAATGTCTATTGTGATTTCCATGCCTGGTTTTAGAGTAGGACTCTGCTCTGACAAGCATTTTTTTGGTAAAACTCTTTTTAAGAGTAACCAGCAAAATATTCATAAAAAAATTATTCATTTTGAACCATTTCTGGGATATTTAACCAAAAGGTTTTTATTGTCAAAAGGTATCACACTTGAAAAAAAATTCTGTAAAGAAATATGTATTTTTCTCCAATAGTTCTTAGTAAAATAGCAGTCCCAAAAACATGGAAATGGTTCACATTTTGGTTTCTACAGTTTCTCCAACATACAGAAAAAATATGGAAAACTGGCCAGTTTCATGCTTCTACAGTACACTCACTAAATGTTTGTGTGTTGTCCTGCTGATACATCTTAGCATAGCATAGCCCTATGGCCACTGGGAATAAAGCTGGAGAACCCACTCCAATCCTCTCTCTATTCCAAACCGCTGCTCATCCATGCCCTCAGGCCATTTTTACTTGCAACACTAGATGTAGGTATTTATTACTTGAGCTTCTAACTCCATTACAAGTTTCCTAGTTGTTATCTTAGTGTTCAGCACAGTTTCTTCATTATTGGGAATTCATTTGTGCCTCTTTTGTGAATAATGCTGTGTATACATGCTCAAGGTTTTTTTATATACATTTGAACACCTGGCTCCTTAAGCTGTTCAGCACATTAAGCAGAACCAGACTTGCGAGTTAAGTTTTTTTTAAGATTTTGGCTGAGTTGCTGAAATTTTCCCATTGTATCCAGGCGAAAAGGCATTGGTTCCAGGGGTGGTCCCTTAAATACAGCCATGGGTGCACTCCTAAATCATGGAACTATACCCTTAAGCAAACATTTCTGGAGCTTCCACACTGTTTAAAGAGATGGTCAACATGGTGCTTGTAAGCATCTAAACTATTAATATTCTAATATAAAAATAAAAGCAGGAATAAATCTGTCTATTTTTAGATGTTTGGCAGATGCACAAATTGACCTACCTAAAAAAAGTATGGTACAGTAATATGAAATGTGTGAAAAACTGAGATATTTAGCCTATGTGTATGTAAATATTTTTTACATTGTACAGAGGTACTACATTAAATACGCAGACGTATCAAAATAAAATTTAGGAACTATTAGCTTAGTCAGTTCCAGTCAAAAGTGTGTCACCTGGGTCTGGATGAGGATTTTATCTTCTTTTTAAATGTTGTTGGTAAAGTCATAGACTGCTCACTCTTCATGGACACACAGCTGGGTACTGGGGAGTCTGATCTCTTTATCTGGGCTTCACTGCACAGCAAACATAAAATAATAATAATTCTGTATTGTAGTCAAAAGCACAGTTATTATTTTTAAAACAAATATTGGCCCACAGCACATCAAATCACACATGCATACATTAATAATTACAATAATAACATTAGCTTTAATAGTAATAAATATCTCAAATGCCTACAGTGCTGGAAGAAGATAGAATATTTCACACTACTATATAAACTGTTAGGAGATGTTACCTGAATCCAGGTGTGGAGTCTCTCTGATCTTTAAATGTTGTTGGTAAAGTCATAGACTGCTCACTCTTCATGGACACACAGCTGGGTACTGGTGAGTCTGATCTCTTTATCTGGGCTTCACTGCACACACACACACACACACACACACACACACACACACACACACACACACACACAAAATACATAAAATACACACATAAACCACAAGCAATATTATAGTTAAAAGAAATAATTAAGATTGATGAAATGTGCTTTTGCAATGCTGAACAATATTTAGAATTGAATAAAGCCAAAAAGTACTATTGGTATTAACACTAAGCAGGACTGAAATATTCAGTGTCATTTAGAAGTGGCTCTGATTTGTATTTTAATCCGACAATAGGTTTCCACACAGATATCATTAAACAGTTAAATGAAGTTGTTAATTTTACTAAGAGGCTTTGATGATGCAGGATAATTATTCCTATTAATAATAATCAGAAACAATGAATTATAAAGAGTTCTTACCTGTGTGTAGATGAGAGGTCTTTATCTTTTAATCCTGGTGGAGGATCTATATCACTCTTCATGGAGGTACTGCTGGGTCCTGCACAGCCTGATTTCTTTCCCTGAGTTTCACTATTCAACAACACACATTTTACTACTAATAATCTATTTAGGATTTAGATTCTCATTAACATATACAGATAGTCAGTATAGTCTGAAAATGTTCTCCATGATTAGACTGGACATTCACTGTATGATGTAATAACTGTCCTTATCTCATCATTAAATGTTTTTGTGTAAGACACAGTAACAGTAACTTACTTTTCTTTGAACTGTGAAGCTCCATCAGGTTGGTCAGGACCAGAGAGATCCATCTTTCACAATTAGTCAAGAAACGTTATTGGTCATGGACAGACAGCTGTGAATGACCAGGTCTGATCTCTTCTTCTGTAATGGATTAAAGTCCATATAGAAACATATACAAACATAAATGAAAGAAAGAGTAAAGAAATCAATCAATAATTTCACCAGATTTACATGTATCTAATGAGAAGGTAATGTAATAATGTTCAGTAAAGCAACATTACAGACTTATACATTAATAATTAATGAATCAAATAATTAATGAACATAGCAAGACATGACTAGTTTACTTGTATATTACACTATTGGATGTTTAATATCTTTAGCACTGCTCTGGTATATCAGTATTGTCACAGTCATTTAACCGTTAATACACAGGAAAAACATCACTTTCAGGTATCTTGTGATTAAATATCAGGAAACACAGATACTGTAAACTTCTATTTATTTACAGCTTATTTAAAAAGATTCTCATGTCATGTTTTACTGATTAGCAGAAGTGTATTCCACCCACCCCACAGCATTCACACCCAACATCCTGAAGCTAATTTCAAGACAATCTTAATGGAGTAATCTTCAAAATTTTACATCACACTTTCTTTTTTTATAAAAATCCCAAATCCAAATAGTTACTGCAAATTAATAAACTGAGGCGAATGCGCAATACTGTTAGCAGGATACATTGATACTGTATATTGTGTAATATACAAAAAAGTGGTTGCAGAAAGAAATACTCCAAATATTATTTCATATTTCACATTTGTTAAATTGTTCAAAGGATTGTTTAAATGTTAATGTATATTAATAAACATGTAAGTTATTTAATATAGAAACTCTCAGTGTATTACCTCATTAACTCTCAAGCCATTCTGACGTAAAATAAATCTAAAAAGAAATAAAAGCAGACATCGTTGGAGTCTCTACAGAGCGTTGGTAGCTAGGACTTGATTTTTTTCATATAAAATATATTTCTCAAAGGCAACAAACTGAACACGACACCAATCCTATAAAACCCGTTATATTAAACGTTAACTTACCTCAGGAGATGCTGATTCTCAACACTCTGAGGTAAATTACAGTCTGAATTAAATTTTAGTCGGAGGTAAATTTCAGTGTGAGGTGGGTTTCAATCTGAGGTAAATTTCAGTCTGAAGTAAATGCAATCTGAGGTGAGTTTCAGTCTGAATTAAAATTCAGTCTGAGGTAAATGCAGTCTTAGGTAAATGCAGTCTGAAGTAAATGCAGTCTGAAGTAAATGCAGTCTGAGGTGAGTTTCAGTCTGAGGTAAATGCACTCTGGGGTAAATGTAGTCTGAACTAAATGCAGTCTGAGGTGAGTTTTAGTCTGAGGTGAGTTTCAGTCTGAGGTAAATGCAGTCTGAAGTAAATGCAGTCTAAGGTAAATGCAGTCTGAGGTGAGTTTCAGTCTGAGGTAAATTTTAGTCTAAGGTAAATGCAGTCTGAGGTGAGTTTCAGTCTGAAGTAAATTTTAGTCTAAGGTAAATGCAGTCTGAGGTAAATGCAGTCTAAAGTAAATGCAGTCTGAGGTAAATGCAGTCTGAAGTAAATGCAGTCTGAGGTAAATGCAGTCTGAGGTGAGTTTTAGTCTGAGGTGAGTTTCAGTCTGAAGTAAATGCAGTCTGAGGTGAGTTTTAGTCTGAGGTGAGTTTCAGTCTGAAGTAAATGCAGTCTGAAGTAAATGCAGTTTGAGGTAAATGCAGCCTGAGGTGAGTTTCAGTCTGAGGTAAATGCAGTCTGAAGTAAATGCAGTCTGAGGTGAGTTTCAGTCTGAGGTAAATTTCAGTCTGAAGTAAATGCAGTCTGAGGTAAATGCAGTCTGAGGTGAGTTTTAGTCTGAGGTAAATGCACTCTGAGGTAAATGCAGTCTGAGGTGAGTTTCAGTCTGAGGTAAATGCAGTTTGAGGTAAATGCAGCCTGAGGTGAGTTTCAGTCTGAGGTAAATTTCAGTCTAAGGTAAATGCAGTCTAAAGTAAATTCAGTCTGAGGTAAATGCAGTATGAGGTGAGTTTCAGTCTGAGGTAAATTTCAGTCTGGGGTAAATGCAGTCTGAAGTAAATGCTTTCTGAGGTAAATGCAGTCTGAAGTAAATGCTTTCTGAGGTAAATGCAGTCTGAGGTGAGTTTTAGTTTAAATTAAACTTCAGTCGGCGGTAAGTTTCAGTCTGAGGTAAATTTCAGCCTGAGGTAAATGCAGTCTGAGGTGAGTTTCAGTCTGAGGTAAATGCAGTCCGAGGTAAATTTCAGTCTGAAGTAAATGCAGTCTGAGGTAAATGCAGTCTGAGGTAAATTTCAGTCTGAAGTAAATGCAGTCTGAGGTAAATGCAGTCTGAGGTGAGTTTTAGTCTGAGGTAAATGCACTCTGGGGTAAATGTAGTCTGAACTAAATGCAGTCTGAGGTAAATGCAGTCTGAGGTGAGTTTTAGTCTGAGGTGAGTTTCAGTCTGAGGTAAATGCAGTCTGAAGTAAATGCAGTCTAAGGTAAATGCAGTCTGAAGTAAATGCAGTCTAAGGTAAATGCAGTCTAAGGTGAGTTTCAGTCTGAGGTCAATTTTAGTCTAAGGTAAATGCAGTCTGAGGTGAGTTTCAGTCTGAGGTAAATTTTAGTCTAAAGTAAATGCAGTCTGAGGTGAGTTTCAGTCTGAAGTAAATGCAGTCTGAGGTAAATGCAGTCTGAAGTAAATGCAGTCTGAAGTAAATGCAGTCTAAGGTAAATGCAGTCTGAAGTAAATGCAGTCTAAGGTAAATGCAGTCTGAGGTGAGTTTCAGTCTGAGGTAAATTTTAGTCTAAGGTAAATGCAGTCTGAGGTGAGTTTCAGTCTGAGGTAAATTTTAGTCTAAGGTAAATGCAGTCTGAGGTGAGTTTCAGTCTGAAGTAAATGCAGTCTGAGGTAAATGCAGTCTGAAGTAAATGCAGTCTGAGGTGAGTTTCAGTCTGAGGTAAATTTCAGTCTGAAGTAAATGCAGTCTGAGGTAAATGCAGTCTGAGGTGAGTTTTAGTCTGAGGTGAGTTTCAGTCTGAAGTAAATGCAGTCTGAAGTAAATGCAGTTTGAGGTAAATGCAGCCTGAGGTGAGTTTCAGTCTGAGGTAAATGCAGTCTGAAGTAAATGCAGTCTGAGGTGAGTTTCAGTCTGAGGTAAATTTCAGTCTGAAGTAAATGCAGTCTGAGGTAAATGCAGTCTGAGGTGAGTTTCAGTCTGAAGTAAATGCAGTCTGAGGTAAAAGCAGTCTGAAGTAAATGCAGTCTGAAGTAAATGCAGTCTAAGGTAAATGCAGTCTGAAGTAAATGCAGTCTAAGGTAAATGCAGTCTGAGGTGAGTTTCAGTCTGAGGTAAATTTTAGTCTAAGGTAAATGCAGTCTGAGGTGAGTTTCAGTCTGAAGTAAATGCAGTCTGAGGTAAATGCAGTCTGAAGTAAATGCAGTCTGAGGTGAGTTTCAGTCTGAGGTAAATTTCAGTCTGAAGTAAATGCAGTCTGAGGTAAATGCAGTCTGAGGTGAGTTTTAGTCTGAGGTGAGTTTCAGTCTGAAGTAAATGCAGTCTGAAGTAAATGCAGTTTGAGGTAAATGCAGCCTGAGGTGAGTTTCAGTCTGAGGTAAATTTCAGTCTGAAGTAAATGCAGTCTGAGGTAAATGCAGTCTGAGGTGAGTTTTAGTCTGAGGTAAATGCACTCTGAGGTAAATGCAGTCTGAAGTAAATGCAGTCTGAGGTAAATGCAGTCTGAGGTGAGTTTCAGTCTGAGGTAAATGCAGTTTGAGGTAAATGCAGCCTGAGGTGAGTTTCAGTCTGAGGTAAATTTCAGTCTAAGGTAAATGCAGTCTAAAGTAAATTCAGTCTGAGGTAAATGCAGTATGAGGTGAGTTTCAGTCTGAGGTAAATTTCAGTCTGGGGTAAATGCAGTCTGAAGTAAATGCTTTCTGAGGTAAATGCAGTCTGAAGTAAATGCTTTCTGAGGTAAATGCAGTCTGAGGTGAGTTTTAGTTTAAATTAAACTTCAGTCGGCGGTAAGTTTCAGTCTGAGGTAAATTTCAGCCTGAGGTAAATGCAGTCTGAGGTGAGTTTCAGTCTGAGGTAAATGCAGTCTGAGGTAAATTTCAGTCTGAAGTAAATGCAGTCTGAGGTAAATGCAGTCTGAGGTAAATTTCAGTCTGAAGTAAATGCAGTCTGAGGTGAGTTTTAGTCTGAGGTAAATGCACTCTGGGGTAAATGTAGTCTGAACTAAATGCAGTCTGAGGTAAATGCAGTCTGAGGTGAGTTTTAGTCTGAGGTGAGTTTCAGTCTGAGGTAAATGCAGTCTGAAGTAAATGCAGTCTAAGGTAAATGCAGTCTGAAGTAAATGCAGTCTAAGGTAAATGCAGTCTGAGGTGAGTTTCAGTCTGAGGTCAATTTTAGTCTAAGGTAAATGCAGTCTGAGGTGAGTTTCAGTCTGAGGTAAATTTTAGTCTAAGGTAAATGCAGTCTGAGGTGAGTTTCAGTCTGAGGTAAATTTTAGTCTAAGGTAAATGCAGTCTGAGGTGAGTTTCAGTCTGAGGTAAATTTTAGTCTAAGGTAAATGCAGTCTGAGGTGAATGCTTTCTGAGGTAAATGCAGTCTGAAGTAAATGCTTTCTGAGGTAAATGCAGTCTGAGGTGAGTTTTAGTTTAAATTAAACTTCAGTCGGCGGTAAGTTTCAGTCTGAGGTAAATTTCAGCCTGAGGTAAATGCAGTCTGAGGTGAGTTTCAGTCTGAGGTAAATGCAGTCTGAGGTAAATTTCAGTCTGAAGTAAATGCAGTCTGAGGTAAATGCAGTCTGAGGTAAATTTCAGTCTGAAGTAAATGCAGTCTGAGGTGAGTTTTAGTCTGAGGTAAATGCACTCTGGGGTAAATGTAGTCTGAACTAAATGCAGTCTGAGGTAAATGCAGTCTGAGGTGAGTTTTAGTCTGAGGTGAGTTTCAGTCTGAGGTAAATGCAGTCTGAAGTAAATGCAGTCTAAGGTAAATGCAGTCTGAAGTAAATGCAGTCTAAGGTAAATGCAGTCTGAGGTGAGTTTCAGTCTGAGGTCAATTTTAGTCTAAGGTAAATGCAGTCTGAGGTGAGTTTCAGTCTGAGGTAAATTTTAGTCTAAGGTAAATGCAGTCTGAGGTGAGTTTCAGTCTGAGGTAAATTTTAGTCTAAGGTAAATGCAGTCTGAGGTGAGTTTCAGTCTGAGGTAAATTTTAGTCTAAGGTAAATGCAGTCTGAGGTGAGTTTCAGTCTGAAGTAAATGCAGTCTGAGGTAAATGCAGTCTATGGTAAATGCAGTCTAAAGTGAATTTCAGTCTGGTGTAAATGCAGTCTGAGGTGAATTTCAGTCTGAGGTAAATGCAGTCTGAGGTAAATGCAGTCTGAAGTATATGCAGTCTGAGGTAAATGCAGTCTGAGGTAAATGCAGTCTGGGGTGAGTTTCAGTCTGAAGTAAATACAGTCTGAAGTAAATGCAGTCTGGGGTGAGTTTCAGTCTGAGGTAAATGCAGTCTGAAGTAAATGCTTTCTGAGGTAAATGCAGTCGGAGGTAAGTTTCAGTTTGGTGAATTTGGTTCTCAGGTGAATTTCAGTCTGAGGTAAATGCAGTCTGAGGTAAACGCAGTCTGAGGTAAATGTAATTTGCATGTCTGTGTTTGTTAATGCAGTAAAGCGTTTGCTCACGTTTTAGAATTTGATTGACAGGAAAATCAGTGTAATACAAAAGTATTATTATAAAATATATTTTTAAAGAACTTGTATCTTTGATGGTGTAATTGTCATGATAAACCTCATTTCACAGGGATTAGACAGAGGAATAGTTTTAATGGCCATATGTTCAGAGGACAGAATCTATTCCTGTGTGATTTTGTGTCTGAATCTTAGGAAGAATTTGACCATTGATATAAAATTTTTACTTAAATCCATGTAATATTTCATTAAAAGTTTAAATTGAGCACAAATCTAATAAAATCCATAAAAAACGCATTTGCTCTCAGTAAAAGAGCTGAAGGTCAATATGGATTAAGGAATAATTTTTTAATAAAAATTCGACGTTTTAATTCCCATCCTAAAAGTCCAGGCATTAGAAAAAGACATATTTCCTTACAACTTAACCACAGAAGAGTAAATAAACTCAGTTCACATAGTGCAGTTTTCCTACTGCTGTTTTTACACATGGTTTTATAAAATATAAAATAATTTTCCACATCTGATCTACAAAATATAGAAAATTCTTTACCTTTAGTCAACAATCCTTGTTGCGTCTGCGTTAATCTCAGTGTTTCTGGATCTTTGTGTTTGTCCAGATGAAGCTGGAGAAACTCTTTCACTTTCAGACAAGTAGAACAGGTTTAGCAGTTTCACACGTGACACACACATAAACAACATTGTGTTTATTAGATTACATGTTTGTGATTATAAATCCAAACACACATTCTACTGATGTTTTATAGTAAATGATTCTATGTCTTTTAACAGTTGCACAGTGAAAAAATAAGCAGTAAAAAACACACCTTCTACACATTCATCTACAGTTCAGGTTTATTCATGTTACACAACACTGCACACAATTCTCATTGTGGAACTACAATAATCATAGTAAGAACATTTCCTGGTACACAGATCACCTGGTAACCAGGTCACAACTTTTCTTCTCATGTATCCAATACAGAAGATTTTCCATCAGTGTTCAGTTACTCGACCTCCAGCACAGGACCCCAGACAACACTGCTTCTTTTATCATTTACATTCTTCTCAGATTGAAATCATAGCATTAATAGCATTTATCTTGATGAGGTCAGCGCTCTTTCATTCAGTTTTCATGAAATTTGTGAAGATGTGGGGTAACGTGACGTGTTTTACAAAAGGTGTGTGAGGTTTAGTGTGATTTTCAGTAAAATGTGTATGAAGTTGTCTGTGGTCCAGGTTTTTTCCCCCTCAATTCCTGATAGACATTTCTCCAAAACAGTGTCACTTTTGGTCATTTGGTGAAATCTGATTGTATTAAGAGTAACATGGTTTATAAATAAAAGTATTATCAAGCAGCCCTATAGAAATTAATCCTCCATCACTCAAACAATCACTCAGGAATGTTGATGGGGCAGGAGCTCTGGATAAAGGCATCTGCTAAATGCTGTAAATGTAAATGTAGCAGGAATGCTTTATGTCCCATGTTATATTCTAATTTTAATTACCCTATCATACATTTATAACATTAACTGTCAAAATAGTTTATACCCAAGACAGCAGTGCTTTAAATTGTGAAATTACTTGGACAATATAGAAACATAAATTATTATTTATACTGCTCTCAAATCGTAGCATTACAATATTTCATGTCACTTACAATAATAAATGCTGCTCCTAGTGGATGCACTCTAGTATTACACTCTACATAGAAATTATAGAATTCATCTTGAACCTTAACTAGAACTGGAGTCTTGCTATAAGGTTTGGCTCCTCACTGCAGAAATGTTTGTTAATAATAATAACAATTCCATTTTCGGCAAGTGTTTAATCATTATATTAGTGCTGCAGCACCGCACTCTTAAAAACAAATGAAGAATCACACCAAGCAAGCACAGGAACACGTCTCTGCAAAATCACCAACATGTTCTTCAAAATGCATGTCCAGGAAACACCTCTATGATGGAGCACATTTAATTAAAATCTCTTAATTGGAATCTGCATCAGATGAAAATTCTTTACGTCCTGAAAAAATATAAATAATAATTATTAGACAGTACAATAGAAAGGACGTTACTTATAATCACACAATCCAGTGCTCATGATATATCTCACTTTCCAGTGTTTATATTGTTCTCCTGGTAGAATATCATGTATAGGATACATAGGATGTTTCCTTCTTTTTTAATAAAATGAAAACCAAAAGACTTTCAAATCACATTAGCCAATATTTTATTCACAATAGAACATAGAGAACATAACAAATGTTTAATCTGAGAAATTGTACACTTTTATGCACAAAATGAGCTCAAATTTTTTGATGCCTGCCACAGGTCTCAAAACATTTGGCATAGGGGCATGTTTACCAGCATCTCCTCTTCTTTTCAAAACAGTTGGGAGAAGTCTGGACATTAAGGCAATGAGTTTCTGGAGTTTTAATCCTATTCTTGCCTAAAATTGGTTTCCAGCTGCTGAAGAGTTTGTGGTCGTCTTTGCCGTATTTTTCATTTAATTTTTAGAAAAATGTTCTCTATAGGCGAAAGATCTGAAATGCAGGGCAATTCAGCACCCAGGCTCTTCTACTTCAAAGCCATTCTGTTGTAATAGCTGCAGTTTGTGGTTTCTGCTGAAATACACAGGGATTTCCCTGAAATAGACCTCATCTGGAGGGGCGCATATGTTGTTCTAAAACCTTTATATACCTTTCAGCATTCATAGTGCCTTTCAAAACAAGCTGCTCATACCGTATGCACTTATGCACCCCCATACTATCAGAGATGCTGGCTTTTGAACCGAATGCTGATAACAAGGTGAAAGGTCCCCCTCCTCTTTAGCCTGAAGGACACGGCATCCATGATTTCCAAAAAGAATGTCAAATTTGGACTCGTCTGACATTAGAACACTTTTCCACTTTGAAACAGACCATTCTAAATGAGCCTCGGGCCCCCAGGACACGACGATGCTTCTGGACAGTGTTCACATATGGCTTCCTTTTTTGCATGAGAGAGCTTTAGTTGGCATCTAAGATGGCACTGTGGATTGTGTTTACCGACAGTGGTTTATGGAATTGTTTCTGGGCCCATTTAGTAATCTCAATGACATAATCATGCCGATAAATGTTGCAGTGTCGTCTGAGGGCCCGAAGACCACAGGCATCCAACAAAGGTCTTCGGCCTCGTCCCTTATGCACCGAGATTTCTCCAGTCTCTCTTAATCTTTGGATGATGTTATGTAATTTAGATGATCAGATTTGCAAAGCCTTTGCAATTTGACATTAAGGAACGTTGTTTTTAAAAAGTAGTCCACAATCTTTTTATGCACTCGTTCACAGCTTGGAGAGACTCTGCCTCTCTAAGACCACCCTTTTTATAGCTAATCATGTTACAGATCTTATGTCAATTAACTTGATTAGTTGCTAGATGTTCTTCTAGCTAAATATTTTCAAAAACTCTGGCTTTTTCAGCCTTTAACTTTTTTAAAACCTGTAGCAGGCATCAAATTTGAAATAAGCTCATTTTGTGCATTAAAGATTCTCAGTTTAAACATTTGTTATGGCCTCTATGTTCTATTGCAAATAAAATATTGGCTCATGTGATTTGAAAGTCTTTTAGTTTTCATTTAATTCAAATTTTAAAAAACGTCCCAACATTTACAGAATTCTGGTTGTAAATTAAAAACTTGAATTAAATTGAAATAATGTTTATATTGAAGCTGGCAGGTTAATCATTAACATTAAATATGAGCCTCAGTTTGAATACTAAGTTCAATCATGTAGAAAAATACCCAATGACTTGGAATTGAATTTGAACCTGTTTATAATCAATAACTCTAAATGGGAATAGAACCATGATACTTTTACAAATCTTCAAAATACATTTTTAACTTAAATAATGATAATAGGTCTAAATATGTACGTTTTACATAACTAAAAAAAAGCCCAATTAAATAATACATTTTATATTTAAACTGGCAGGTTGAACATTAACATTAAACATCAAACATTCACTTGCTCAGTTCAGGAGACAGAGATTTAATCTTCATTAAACATAACATATCAATCATTATTCATGTAAGAGCCACATGATGACGATGTAGTTGAATGTACCCTTGTTTTAAAAGGGTTAATGTGATGTGTTGAATTTAGACAGATTTTACATTTAGAACATTAAAGAGTCTTTAATTAAGTAATGCTACAGTAGGAATTTTAGGAATTGTCCTGATGCAGAATCATGGTAAAAAAAAGTGTTTTGAAATTTAGACACGATGTTTCAAGTTTATTAATGGTCAGGTGTCCATAAGCTTTTGTCCATATAATGTATATTTAAGCATTTAATTATGCAACAAATGATCAGATTAATCAGTGATACAGTGAAATGGTTTTCATCCACAGGAACTTTGATGCTAAAACTAAACCCTCTGCTTCAGTCTCACTATTAGAAAATGTCTTTCTGAGGAGCAGGTTTTGTGTTGAGATGATCTTACCTTAGTTTAATTTTACAGTGAGGATTATCCAGTACAGAAGAGACACACTTCACTCCTAATTCTCTAAAATTATTCCAGGACAGATCCATTTCTCTCAGGTGTGAGGGGTTTGATTTCAGAGCTGAAGTCAGAGCAGCACAATCTTCATCTGAGAAACCACAGTCACACAATCTGTGCAGAGAGACATTGATACACTCTTAACTCTCAGATCAGAATACAGAGATCAGAAGTCTTTTCCTGATCAAACACTTAAGTACAGAATCGTTTTTTTGGGGATTATATGAACCTTTGCTACAGTCTCACTATTTGTGAATGGTTCTTACTGAGGTCATGTGATGCTCAGAGAGATGATCTTACCTCAGTATCTCCAGTTTACAGTGAGGATTCTCCAGTACAGCAGAGAGAAACTTCACTCCTAAGTCTCTGAGGTTATTCTTAGACAGATTCAGTTCTCTCAGGTTGGAGGGGTTTGATCTCAGAGCTGAAGTCAGAGCAGCACAACCTTCATCTGAGACACCACAACCATACAACCTGTGCAGCGACAATGATACACTTCACTCTCTTAGAATAAGACATAAATGCGATTCAGTCATAAACTATGACTTCAGTGTATTACAGTCTCTTGCAAATATTTAGCTGTAGCTGCTCTTTTGGCAAATCTTTGTGGAGAGTCACATTCAGTAATGGTGAGTCTCTTTGGAATGGGCTGAGGCAGTGTTGGCTCAAAATGTTAAGGCTCCAGTTTACATATTTTAAGGTCGGGAGTTTATACCGAAGCCCTGACCCTCTCTGTGCTTAATGTAAAAAATTTAGGCTGTTTTATAATTTTCTGTTTCTGGTCACTTTGACAACAGTGATGCCCTGCTTTCAAGTAACATCTATGCTATTTTGCGGTTCATTGAGGAAAACATGGATTCCAACATGTACTTTGAATTTTGAAGAAGAACATAATGCCCCGCTTTAGAAACAGCAGTTTTTCAACATATTAATGACCCCAAACACAACGCCAAAATGACAACTGCCTTGCTGAGGACGCTGAAGGTAAAGGTGATGGAGTGGCCAAGTATGTCTCCAGACCTGAACCCTATTGATCAACTGTTGGGATCCTCAAGCGGAAGGTAGAGAAGCACCCTGTGTCTAACATCCAGCATTCCCGTGATGTGATTATGGAGGAGTGGAAGAGGATCCCAGCAACAACCTGTGCAGCTCTTGTGAATTTCATGCCCAGGAGGATTAAAGCAGTGCTGGATAACAATGGTGCTCACACACAATATTCACACTTTGGACACAGTTTTGACATGTTCACTGAGGGTGTACTCACTTCACACATGCCAGCTATTTTGACAGTAATGGCTGTATGTTGACATAAAATCTGTAAATCTGTAAATCTGTAATGATTTGCCAAGATATTTGATACTGAAACTAAAACTTCTGCTTCATTGTCACTGTTAGTGACTGTGTGTTACTGAGGAGCAGGTCATGTGACTCTCAGAGAGATGATTTTACCTCAGTGTCTCCAGTTTACAGTCAGGATTCTCCAGTACAACAGAGACACACTTCATTCCCAAGTTTGTAATTTTATTTCTAGACAGATCCAGTTCTCTCAGGTGTGAGGGGTTTGATCACAGAGCTGAAGTCAGAGCAGCACAACCTTCATCTGAGATTTCACAATAACACAACCTGCAAAGAGACAATGACACACACATCAGTTCAGCAGGAACTTTTTCATCAGAGAAACACTGCAGTTATTAATCAAAAATGAAAATGAATGATTAAATACAGCATCTTATTCACGTGTTATGTGAGATCACTAGTTTAAAAAACAAAGTAACAGTAAAATACATTAAATGTATTTTTATGATATGTGCATGAATGTTTATGTTGTTTCATGTTTTCTCTTGATTCTTGTTTCTCTTGTTGACAAGAGAAAGTAATAAAGAGGAGGAGCGATGATGCGTCTTTAATCTGCACTTAAACTGGGAGAGTGTGTCTGAGCCCCGAACACAGGAAGACCATTCCAGAGTATAGGAGCCAAATATTAGAATGCTCTACCGCCTTTAGTGGATTTTGCTATTCTAGGAACTACTAGAAGTCTGGAGTTTTGAGATCTCAAGGAGCGTGACTTATTGTAGCGTGTTAGAAGACTGGAAAGATAATTTGGAGCTAAACCATTTAGTGTTTTGTTGCTGTGCCTTCCTCAGCTTTCTCAGAAAGTAGAGATGCAGCTGGGCTTTCCTTTTTACAGAGCTGGTGTTGAGGGACCAGGTAAGGTTCTCTGTCAGGTGAACACCAAAGTATTTGGTGCTGTCCCCAATCTCAGTTTCATAGTTGTTCAGTGGGGAACGGTCAATTTGTGTACTCCTGAAGTCCTCCTGAAGTCAACAACCATCTCTTTTGTTTTGTCTTAATTCAGAGACATGTTGTTGGCTTTACAGCAGTTCGTTAACCTCTGCACCTCCTCTCTGTATGCTGACTCGTCATTCTTGCTGATTAGACCCACCATAGTCATGTCATCAGCAAACTTAATTATCTGATTGGAGCTGTGCATTGCTACACAGTCGTGGGTCAGCAGGGTGAACAGCAGGGGACTAAGGACACAGCTAAGTGGCCCCAATGCTCAGTGAGATGGAGATGCTGTTCATGATCCAGACTGCCTGAGGTCCAGTCAAAAAGTCCAGGATCCAGATACAGAGGGAGATGTTCACGCCCAACAGGCTTGGCTTCCCAATCAGGTGCTGAGGAATGATAGCGTTGAATGCTGAACTGAAGTCGATGAACAGGCATTCGTACGTATGAATCCTTGTTTTCCAGGTGAGTGAGGGCCAGGTAGAGTGTGGTGATAGCGTCGTTGATGGAGCAGTTTGAGCGGTATGTGAACTGCAGTGGGTCTAGTGTTACAGGCAACAGGGTCTTTATGTGCAGGACCCAGATGTTTTTTTCAGCATGAGTACAACGGTCGTTGTCTTGAAGCACTTTGGGACATCAGCGCTGATCAGAGAGATGTTGCCTCTGTTGCTCTGCACATCCTCTGAACACACTGCCAGGAATGTTGTCTGATCCTGCAGCTTTCTGTGGGTTGACTTTGTTTAGAGCTTTCCTCATGTCAGCAGTGGAAAGACAAAGCAACTTGTTGTTGGAAGGAGGGGTGGTCTTCTGTGCGTCCACGTTGTTCTGTGCTTCAAAACTGGCATAGAAGCTGTTCAGCGCATCTGGAAGGGAGCCATAAATGTCATAGGCAGGTGCCTTGCCACATGCGCCGTGGGTTGCTCCTGTCCGTGAAGTGTTTGTGGATACTCTGGCCATGTGCACACTTTGCTTCTCTGATGGCACATTTTGGACAATCGTTGTTTTTAGGGCCGCCTTGTCGTCTTGGGTCTTCAGGAGTTCACGCACCTCTCCAGTTATCCACGGTTTCTTTTCGGGGCATAAGATGATGTTCTTGAAGATGCTATGTCTTGGTGAAGCTGAGGAAAAAGCAGTCCAAAATTTTCCCCTAGAACTTCAATCTGAGATCATCCAGCTTGTTATCCAGAGACTGAACATTGGCTGGCAGTATGCGAGGCAGATGTGCATGGTGTGTACAAAACCTTAGCCTATTTCCAATGCTGGCTCATTTCCTCAGGACTGCTTATATGGGTCTTTTGTTCCTTATCAGTATCACACTCCAGGAATCCATTGTTAGGGGAGTACAATGTACACCAATACAAATTAGTTTTTTCTTCAGCGTACACTCAGGGACTTAATGGATAATATGCCTGGGAGTAAAAGACTTTCTATCCGAGTGACGCGTACTGCGTGAAAAACGGCAAGATGGCTGCCGACCTGGATGTGCGTGCCGCGAAACCCGGAAATGCTCGCCGCATAAACCTGGAAGGTCTTGACATTGATCTAGCAGGTTCCTGAGCATAAAGAGTTATAATGAACTTTAATATCTTAATGAGGGGGGGTAGTAGCTCAGTAGTTAAGGTCTCTTGGGTCCTTGAGCAAGGCCTTTAACCCTCTGTGTTCCACGGGGGCCATATCATGGCTAATCCTGTGCTCTGACCTCAGTTTCTAAACAAGCTGGGATATGCGAAGAACGAATTTCACTGTGCTGTAATGACAAATGAAGGCTATACTATTCTATGAAGAAAAACAAATTAATGGACATGGGGTCAAATTTCTCGTACACTACTATTTATAAGAACGTTTATGTGGGTGTACCATTTCATTGTTACCTCAGTATCTCCAGGGTACAGTGAGGATTCTCCAGTCCAGCTGAGAGACACTTAACTCCAGAACCTCTGAGTTTATTCCAAGACAGATCCAGTTCTCTCAGACTGGAAGATTCAGAGCTGAGTACTGGGGCCAGTGCTGCACAACCTTTCTCTTCCAGGGCAGAATTAACAACACTGAAAGCGAATACAAACAACCGGTTAAATCAGCACTAGTGTACATTATTAAACGTTATTAAATCCTCCCAAAATACAAATATTAAATATAACATACATTTAACTAGCTCAAATCACACCATGCTGCACAGATATCCTGCATCAACAGTGATATCATACAGTCATATTCAACATTACTTACTCAGCTTTTCTGGATGCTGCAACCACAGGCAGGAGCTTCAGAAGAACCTCCTCTGGTGTACAGTGTTTGTTGGTATATTTATTAAGGTCAAACACATCCTGTTTCTGTGCTGATGTCAGTAACACAAAAACACCACAGCAGACCACTGAGAAGAAGAAAGTTTGTTTTGATGTAAATTTCCAGATTGCAGGTACTGTTGGATTTCCTCAACGAGAGAATGATCTTCCAGTTCATTCAGACAGTGGAACAGATTGAGGGATTTCTCTGTTGATGGATTCTCTCTGATCTTCTTCTTGATGTAAACAACTGTTTCCTGTGTGTTGTGAGAGCTACTTCCTGTCTGTGTCATTATGGTTTGTAGTAGGTTTTGATTGGACTCCAGTGAGAGACCCAGAAGAAAGCGAAGGAAAAGATCCAGATGTCCATTTTTACTCTGTAAAGCCTGATCCACAGCACTCTTGTGAACATCTGACACTGGAATGTCTCTGAGCCGCATGGACCTTTTAGAAAACTGACTCTTTTGAAAAACATTTTTCATTTCATTTATAAAAGTCAGGTGCACATACAGAGCTGCAAGATGTTCCTGAATGCTCAGATGAACAAAACAGTACACTTTACTCTGGTGAAGCCCAAACTCCTCTCTGAAGATCTGTGTACACACACCTGAATACACTGATGCTTCTTTCACATCAATGCCACACTCCATCAGGTCTTCCTCATAGAAGATCAGGTTGCCCTTCATCAGCTGCTGAAAAGCCAGTTTCCCCAGTTTCAGTAGCATTTCTTTATCTGCCTCTTGGCTCTTTGTGTACTTTTTCTTTATGAAGTTGGTCTGAATGATGAGGAAGTGTGTGTACATTTGAGTCAGAGTCTTGGGGATCTCTCCACTCTCTGCTTCACCCAACATTCTCTCTAGAACAGTGGCTGAAATCCAGCAGAAGACTGGGATGTGGCACATGATGTAGAGGCTTCTTAATGACTTCAGGTGTGTGATGATTCTGCTGCTCAGGCTCTGATCACTGATCCTCTTCCTGAAATATTCCTCCTTCTGAGGATCATTGAACCCTCGTACCTCTGTGACTCGATCTACACACTCAGGGGGGATTTGATCAGCTGCTGCTGGTCTGGAGGTGATCCAGATGAGAGCAGAGGGAAGCAGGTTTCCTTTGATCAGATTTATCAGCAGAACATCTACTGATGCTGGTTCAGTTACATCACACACTCTCACTGTGTTCTGGAAATCCAGAGAGAAACGACACTCATCCAAACCATCAAAAATGAACAGAACTTTATCCAGAATGAAAATATTCATTTATTTTTGCTCCTTTAAAAAGAAGTAAAGAAGCTCCACCAGGCACAGTTTTTGATTCTTCATCAGATTGAGCTCTCTGAAAGGAAGTGGAAATATGAGCAGAACATCCTGATTTGTTTTCCCTTCAGCCCAGTCTAGAATGAATTTCTGCACAGAGACTGTTTTTCCAATGCCAGCGACTCCCTTTGTCAGAACGATCCTGATGGGTTTGTCTTCTTCAGACAAGGGCTCAAAGATCTCACTGCATTTGATAGGTGTTTCTGCTTTTGCTGCTCTCCTGGATGCTGCCTCGATCTGTCTCACCTCATGTTCCTTATTGACTTTTCCACTGTCTCCTTCTGTGATGTAGAGATCTGTGTATATCTTATTGAGAAGTTTTGGGTTTTCCTGGTTTGTTATCACCTCATGTACATGCTGAAAATTCTTTATCAGATTTAATTTGCATGCCTCGTAACCATGAGGTCCAGTGGTTATAGACGTATACCTGTCAAATTGTAACACGTGGCGAGAAATCAAAATCAATCAGTTTGCTTTACAACCCAAATGAGAAGTAAAATGTTTTTATATATTATATATTACACTTATACACAATTATTGGACCATTATCCACATTACATAAAATCGTAGTTTAAAATTTAATGCAAATTTCTTACAGCATTCACAGAATGCAAATGTTACTGTCCCTGGTGGATATGAACATCGTTAAAACTGATCCTCTTACAATCTTGTTTGTATTTGTATTTTGTATGTAACTTGTTTAGTGCTCTGTGTTTTATATTCTATGTTCCATGGTTTTCACACGTTCTCAATCTTGTTCTTTTTTCATTCCTTGTTCTTATTTTGTTCTCGTAGCATTGTTAGCTAATTGTCTGACCTTATCCTGTTTAACATTTTTGAATTGCTTGAATTCTTGAACATGTTTAATGCATCTTACAAGAAAAGTTAAGTCTTACAAGTTGTAAATGTTAAATAAAACTATTTGCCTTCTTCATTGTGCTGCTGCTGAGTGAATTATTGTATAACAGCATAAATGTAAAGGTGTTCCTATTAAAGTGTACAATGAGCGCATGCATATGAAAGCTATATATTTTGCAAAGTGCATTATGGATCACAACAGGTGACACTGAGATTACTTTCAGTGTGCTTTTAGGCACAATGACTACAGGAGTCAGATAGAAACCAAGAAGAAAACCATATAAAAAAAGATTTCTGGTAAATTTCAAATCTCAAACCTATATTTTATTCCCAATAGAACATGGAAAGCATATTTTGTTTAACCAGGGAATATGTACCCTTTTAAAGAAAAAATAAAGTCATTTTGTATATGCTGTCTGCAGCAGGTCTCAAAAAAGTTGGGGCAGGGCCATGTTTACCACTCTGTAGCATCACATCTTGCTTTCCATATACCCCTGAAAACAAAAAGACCATTTGCTGAAGTTTTGGGAATGCCCAAAGATCACTTGCATAAAATATAGATTTTTGCCCTTGTCCCCTGTGTAAAGATTTCTCCAGATTCTTTGAAACTGTTAATGATGTCATGTACTGTAAAAGTTTTTGATGTTGAGGAACATTATTCTGAAAATTTCCAAAGTTTGTAGACACAGTTTTTCTCAGATTGGTGAAGCTCTGCCCATCTTTACTTCTGGTCGACTTTGCCTCTCTAATATGCACTATTTATTCCCAATCCTCTCACTGACCTGCTGTCAGTTAACCTCATTAGTTGCAAGATGTTTCTGCAACTGTTTAATGTTTACAACAACTCTTGATTATATTTATATACAATAATATCTATAATGTACTGTATGAAGCACAGAATGAACTGTAAGAAGTTGTTACCTGTATCTAGGTGATGAGTCTCTCTGATCTTTAACATTGGTGGTAAAGGAAGAGACTTATCACTCTTCATAGACACACAGCTGGGAATTAGTGAGTCTGATCTTCTCATCTGGGTTTCACTGAACACGCCAATATGCACACACACTCTTCATTTAAAAATGCATGTAATGTTTTTTTAAATATTACTAAAATGCTAATATTTCTACTGATTATTTTGGTATATGGCATTTTTTTTCTGGAAAAAGCTGTAATATTTTACAGCACTGCATGATTTGTAAGAAGTTGTTACCTGTATCCAGGTGAGGAGTCTCTCTGATCTTTAAACAGTGGTGGTAAAGGAAGAGACTTAGCACTGCTCATGGACACACAGCTCTGTTGTGTTGAGTCGGATCTTTTAATTTGAGTTTCACTGTTTTCACACACACACACACACACACACACACACACACACACACACACACACACACACACACACACACACACACACAGTAATAACCTTTTATCAATTTGTCTCCTCATGGACACACATTACTCTTCAATAACAAACAACTCATTACTAAAATGATCTCCAATGATTATACTTCGGATTCACAATATGCTAAGTCCTTAATCCATTAAATGTGTAAGATACAGAAACAGTAACTTACTTCTCTATGAACTGTGAAGCTTCATCAGGTTGTTTAGGATCAGAAAGCTCTATCTTTCCCATTAGTAAAGAAACGTTATTGGTCATGGACAGACAGTTGTGAATGACCAGGTCTGATCTCTTCTGCTGTAATGGATTAAAGTCCATATAAAAACATACATAAACATATATGAAAGAAAGAGTAAAGAAATCAATTGATAATTTCACCAGATTCACATGTTCAGTAATGCAACATTAAAGACTAATAAATCTATAATTATTAAAGATTAATTATATTATGTTCACAGTGAGATGACTGGATGGCTTCCAAATTACACTATTAGATGTTTAATATCTTTAGCACTGCTCTGGTATAACAGTATTGCCACAGTCATTTAACCATTAAAACCTTGAAAAAATTTCACTTTCACTTATCTTGTGATTAAACATCAGGATACAAAGATACTGTAAACTTCTATTTATTCACAGTTTCTAAAACAAGATTAAATTTTTAATTCATTTTCAGACCTGTATTTAACCCACCCCACAGCATTCACACCCAAAATCCTAAAGCTAATTTTGGGAGAATCTTAAAGGAGTAATCTGCAAAAATGTACTTCACGATTTTCTGTAAGATTTCTTTACAAATCCCAAAGGTGAATGACTACTGCGATTCAATACACAAAGGCAACTACACAACACTGATAGCAGGATACATAGATACCGTATATTTTAATACAAAAAGGTGATTGCAGAAGGAAATAGTCCAAATATATTTACAATATATATTTGTTGAATTGCTCAATCAATTGTTCAAAGTTCAAATGAAAGAACATGTAAAAAAAAGTACATTATGAAGTAATCACACAATGTATATCAAAATATATGTCATATTTCATATAGATATACATTTTAATAAATATATTCAGATCTTTTTTCTTTACAGATATACAATATATATCTATTTCATATTTACATGCTGGATGAAACAGCATAGTTATCATAAAAAACATATTGTTTAAGATGATTCATGTTTTTTTTCTCTGTTACTCCATCAGTCTCAGACTCAGGAACTCAGGAACCTAAAAACATGAATACAGTTAATTTACAGTTACACATTATGTTTTACAATATACTTCAATAATAAAGTTATTATTGTATAAAATATATTTCTCAAAGGCATCAAACACTGAAAAAAAGTCACCAATCCTATATAGCTCACGTTATATTAAATAATATCTTACCTCAGGAGTTGTTGAGTCTCAATGCTCTAGGGTGAATTTCAGTCTGAGGTGAATTTCAGTTTGAGGTAAATTTCAGTTTGAGGTGAAATTCAGTCAGAGGTGAATTTCAGTGTGAGGGGAAAAAAATCAGTCTGAGGTAAATTTTTGCATGAAATGAATTTAGGTCTAAGGTGATTTGGGTGTGAGGTAAATTTTATTCTCAAGTTTATCCTAAAGTGAATTTTGGGTCTGAGGTGAATTTCAAAAATAGGTGAATTTCAGTCTCAGGTGGATTTTGGGTCTGAGGTGAATTTCAAAAATAGGTGAATTTTAGTCTCAGGTGGATTTTAGATTGGGATGAATTTCAGACTGAGGTAAATTTCAGAGTTAAACTTCGGTCTGAGGTGAATTTCAATAATTGGTGAATTTCAGTCTTAGGTAAATTTCGGTTGGAAATTTTGGTCCGAGATTAATTTCAGACTGAGGTTAGATGGTTTGGTCGTGTACAGAATAGGGACATGGGGTATATTGGTAGAAGAATGCTGATAACAGAGCTAGGCAGGAGGAAAGGAGGAAGATCAAGGAGGAGGTAAATTTTAGTCTAAGGTGATTTTCACTCTGAGGTTAATTTTATTTGTATTTTATCTTAATTATGTGTCTGTTTTGCGAAAACATGTTAAAATAATTTAACATTAAAATTAGAATTTTACTTCACCAAAAGTGACAAAAATTTTAAGGTCAATATTTATGCCAGAAAGACCATAAAAATATACCTCACACAAAAAGGAGAAAGCTATTGAAGAAGAAAACATGACCTTTATCTGTGACCTTGAGATTGAAGTAAATTTCAGTCTGAGGTAAATTTTGTCCAGAGGTAAACTTCAGTCTGAGGTAAATCTAAAATTCAGTCTGAGGTGCATTTCAGTCGGAGGTAAATTTCTGTACAAGATAAATTTTTATCTGTGGCGAATTTCAGTATGAGGTGAATTTCAGTATGAGGTGAATTTTTAAGTGAAATTGACACGGACGCATTTGCTACAAGTCTGCTCCTACTTAATACGAATATACAGAAATACCTATAAATATATTTCAGACAGGGTGGATGCTATTGAACACACAATACTGTGAACGTTTTACTTTTCTGTGAGGTAAATCTTGAGGTAAATTTCTGTCGGAGGTGATTTTTGATCCGAGGTAAATTTCTGTCTGGGATGAATGACAGTCTGAGGTAAATGGCAGATGCTATTTTGTATCCATTGCAGTGCAGTAAAGTGCTCATGCACGTTTTTGAATTCTGACAGGAGTATCAGTGAGCATGTGACGCAGCTGTTCTACATCCGCTTTACTCTCTGGATCTTCTTGTAAAGTGCATAAATAAGCTTTAGTTAGTCCAGAATGCAGCAGCAAGAGTCCTTGCCAGAACCAGGAAATGACCGCATCACCCCGGTTTTAATCAGTCCACACTGGCTCCCAATTAAGTCTTGCATTGATTGCAAAATACTACTACTGACATATAACGCACTGTATGGTCTTGCACTGCAGTATTTGAGTACTTATAAATTATGTTCCCCATGCCTATTTAGATCAAAATGTGCAGGCAATTTGTTGGTAGCTAAAATAATGGAGACTATGGAAGGGAAGCTGAAAACATATTTATGTAGTCAAGCCTTTTGTTGGTAGGTCTTTCTTAGTTCTTAGATCTTTCTTCTACAGAGTCCCAGTTTACACCTTGTCACACTGTATAGTCTCCTTAACATTCAAACAATGAGAATGCTTAACAAGCTTTATTTTTTCCTCTTCCTTTCACCCATTCTCTCTCTCTCTCTCTTTTTCTCTCTCTCTCTCATGCCCATGAGGTTCCAGTGACCAGTGTTCCTGTCCTTTCCTCTCTGCCCGGTTAAGCTCGATCTCCTACCTCTGGATGGAGTTCTTCTCAAATTGAGACCACTCTGTGTAGTTGGGGATGGTTCTACATCTACATCCAAAGTTCCATGAAGCAGGTGAGCAACTCAAGAATGGAAATTACTTGAGAAAGTACAGACTGTAATTAATATCAACAGTTTACTACAGTGGCTCAGGACCACAGACTGCATGAATAGTTCTGCATTTACGCACCTATTTCTGCACACCTCAATAAAGTAACTGCAATAAATGGAAGGCATAGCTGAGAGAGAGCGACAACTTATCAAAATACCAACTTATTATAAAACATATTTATAAAGGACTTGTTCCTTTAGTGGTGTAATTGTCATGATAAACCTTATATTTTACAGGGATTAGACAGAAGAATAGATTTTATGGTCATACGCTCAGAGGACAGAATCTGTTCCTGTGTGAATTCATGCCTGAAGAATTGTAAAAATTTTGACCATTGGCATAATGTTTTTTCGCAAATCTGGTTATATACAGTATGTTCTACTGATCAGTGGAAGTCTCCATCTACTGATCAACTCATTAAACTCAATAAGACATTCTGGTGCTGTGAGGGAAACCAGACCTACACTTGGATTTAAACCTCCACATTTTTGTGCTTTTGCTTTTTTCTGCATGTTCAGGTCATCATGCATGTTACATCACACCTAAACACATGGTGTTTCTGCTGAAATGTCATGCTGAAAAATATAATGAAATTAAATTTTTTTAAGAAAAGAAACAGTTTGTCATCATTAAAAAGACCTGGTTTGTTTTTCCCCAATTGTCAGGTCTGAAAACCCGGCCCAAAATTCCAAGCATTAAAACATAAAGACACATATTTAGTTATAATTCATGTTTACATTTCTTCTCCATGGTACTTATTTATTTATATTAACATAATATAATTAAAATATATGTTTATCTGCTGTTTGCTCTTAATTTGTGAAGAGGTGGAGTAACATGTGACATGGTTTACAAAGGTTTGAGTTTGGGTGATTTAGGGTGATTTTCAGTTAAATGTTTATAGAATTGTCTGTGGTCTATTTTTTACATCCTCAATTCCTGATAGGCCAGCACTGAAGAAATCCAAGCTCTCGCACATGATCACTCAGAAATGTTGATGATGCAGTAGCAGGAATGTTTTATGTCCCATGTTTGTGTTATATTCTGGTTTGCAGTTTTAATTATGTGTTCACACCCAAAACATTTATACTCAGAAAGCACAGGAAGTGCATAGGTTTAACGAGAAGGAAGTGAGAGCAGCTTTTAAGAGGATGAAGTATAGAAAGTGGGTTGGTCCAGATGACATACCGTTCCACCGGTATGTCATCTGGTCCAACCCATTTTCTATGAGATGTTTGAGAGTGATGCAGTGGACTTTTTAACAAGATTGTTTAACAGGATTTTGGAAGGTGAGAAGATGCCTGAGGAATGGAGAAGGAGTTTGCTGGTACTGATCTTTAAGAATAAGGGAGATGTGCAGACCTGCAGTAACTACAGGGGAATAAAGTTGATCAGTCACACCATGAAGTTATGGGAAAGAGTAGTGGAAGCCAGGCTGAGAGAAGAGGTGACCATCTGTGAGCAACAGTATGGTTTCATGCTGAGGAAGAGCGCCACAGATGCATTATTTGCTTTGAGAATGTTAATGGAGAAGTATAGAGAAGGTCAGAATGAGTTGCATTGTGTTTGTGGATTTGGAGAAATCAAGGATCAGCTCTGAGCCCTTTCCTGTTTGCAGGACGAGGACAGACAGGAGTCTCCATGGACTGTGATGTTTGCAGATGATATTGTGATTTGTGGTGAGAGTAGGAAGAGAGGTGGAGGTACACGCTGGAGAGGAGAGGAATGAACGTCAGTAGGAGTAAGACAGAGTGCATGTGTGTGAATAAGAGGGAGGGCAGTGGAAGGGTGCGGTTACAGGGAGAAGAGGTGGAGAAGGTGGAGGAGTTCAGGTACCTGGGGTCAGCAGTGCAGAGTAATGGAGAGTGTTTTAGAGAAGTGAAGAAAAGAGTGCAGGCAGGGTGGAGTGGGTGGAGAAGTGAAGAAAAGAGTGCAGGCAGGGTGGAGTGGGTGGAGAAGAGTGATAGCAGGAGTGATTTGTGATAGAAGAGTATCTGTGAGAGTGAAAGGGAAAGTTTATAGGACTGTGGTGAGACCTGAGATGTTGTATGGATTAGAGACAGTGGCATTGAGTAAAAGACAGGAGGTGGACCTGGAGGTAGCAGAGCTGAAGATGTTGAGATGTTCGTTGGGAGTGATGAGGATGGACAGGATTAGAAATTAGTTTATTAGAGGGACAGCGCATGTAGGACGTTTTGGAGACAAGGTGAGGGAGGTGAGATTGAGATGGTTTGGACATGTGCAGAGGAGGGACATGGGGTATATCAGTAGGAGAATGCTGAGGATGGAGACACCAGGAAGGAGGAAAAGAGGAAGACCAAGGAGGAGGTTTATGGATGTGGTGAGAGAAGACATGCAGGTAGTTGGTGTGAAAGAGGCAGATGTAGAGAACAGGGGGGGCGGTATGGAGAGGGATGATCCACTGTGGCGCCCCCAAATGGGAGAAGCTGAAAGAAGAAGAAGAAGAAGAAGAAGAAGAAGAAGAAGAACTTTCTCCTACACAATTTGCTAGGAATTTTAGGATTTTATATTGGGATTATGTTTAAGATATTTTAAGATAACCCCAATCAGAGATAGTTAACTAATTAAAACAAAATCTTGCAAAATAGCAAACTAAAACTTCACACTAACGATGGAAAGTCTTAAATTAATTCTAATGTCTGTAAAAAAATAAACATGGTAAAAAGAAAATCTTTAGTAAATAAACAAATTGGAAGGCTGCAGAGATATCTGTTCCTGTAGGGTATGACTCTGCAAGGTTTAGTAGTAGTAGTAATAATAATAATAATAATAATAATAATAATAATAATAATACAATTTTGAATGGCCTCACATTCAGTAGTTAAAACCACATTATATATATATATATATATATATATATATATATATATATATATATATATATATATATATATATATATATAAATACTTTTTTTTAAGGCATAAAACAATGTATAATACATTTTGAATTCTGCTTGTGCTTAATTGTGTTTACACTACGGAATCACAGAACTGTTTTACTGTAAAGTTCTTAAAATAAAAATTTGGAAATTGTCAGTTTTTGACCATAGGTGGCCAGTGTTACATTTTTAGGGGCATTAAGGCAAGGTCCTGAAGATAAAGTCTAGTAAGGCAAGGTCCTGAAGATAAAGATAAAATTTACCAAGGATACATCCAATCATCATCTTTCCTGCATTTGACAATCTTATGAGTGAACAGCTTTAAATATTAAATATTATTTTATTTAGATAGGCCTCAAGATGATATGAGCCAAATTTGGAGAAGATTCGACTAAAAATATGAAGTATCAATTATGTCATTTAATGGAAGAATATTTAGCATATGTTTATACACACAGGAAGAATCACATGAAGTAAGAACAGAAACAGATCTCTGCAAATCACCAAAATGTTACGTTTCCCATGTGATAAACACCACTGTGATGGAGAACGTTAAATAAAAATGTCTTCATTGGAGTCTCTATCAAACGAAGGTCTTTACACCCTAAAAATAAAAGAAAACAAACATATTAGTATTTTAAATTCAAAGCTCAGTCAAGGAGAAAAAAAACACTTACTAATTTACTTAATCTGCAGTCAGTATCTTTATAGAAATCGGATCAGATTATTTACATGTTAATATGTTTAACTCGTTGTATAACACTCCTGTCACCTACTGGGTATATAGTAATGTAGATCAATGAATAGTGACAGTGTATAAATATTTATATTCCTAATCTATTATTTTTGTTAACAATTATTTCTGAGACCACTTTTAAAAGCACAATACAAATACAAGTGAACTGTATGTTTTACATGTTGATCTGAATGAACCCACCGCAGGTTCTGTAGTTTGTAATGTTTATCATCTTTAAGGCTGAAGAGCAGCTTATGTCCCGAGTCTCCTACATTGTTAAAATATAAATCCAAGTCTCTCAGGTGTGAGGGATTTGATTTTAGAGCTGAAGTCAGAGCAGCACAGCCTTCATCTGAGACATCACAATACCACAACCTGCAGAGAGACAATAACACAATTCAATTCAATTCATTTCATTTATTTGTATTGCTCTTTTTTATGATGAACATTGTCTCAGAGCAGCTTTACACAGATAATGTGGAGATAAAAATGATGATGTTTATAAGTGTAAGTTTGTCCCTGATGAACAAGTCGGTGGAGACTGTGGTGAAGGAAAAACTCCCTGAGATGCAGAAGGAAGAAACCTTGAGAGAAACCAGACTCAAGAGGGAACCTCATCCTCATCTGGGTTCCACCGAATGTCCATTTATTACAGAAAAACATGTTGAAGCCATTAAATTCAAAATTATCTTTTTCTTTTCCTTTAAACTGTACTTTTCCTGAACAAGAACAAATGGGATGTGATGGGATTGAACACCTGCTTCACAAAAGATCTGTAGTGTAAACTGGGATTTTTTTATTCCATCTACTCACTCCCAAAAATGTGTTCAATCAGGGTTGTGTATAGTGGAGAGGCTAGAGCTTTATATCCCTGTTACCTTCTGGCTCTCTCTTTTATGATGTTACATTTGTTTTTGCAGAAGATCTCTACTTTGCACTCTGACCAAGCTGAAGATAGTCTTTTAACTATTAAACAAAAATGAGCATCCCTAATAATCTGTGTTTCCATCTTTCTCCATCACTTTCCTCTCCCTCTTCTGCCATGCTGCTCCAGAGATACCAGTGATCTTGACTTATTCTGTAAATCTGGCCCTTCATAATTCATCCTGTTGCCCTGTTTCTCTTTGGATTTCTCTTCACTTTAAGGTTAAAATGATCTTCTGTTGGGAATGTCTCCAAATGAACAGCATAAAGATTTAATGTGGAAAAAACAGACAGAATCCAAAAGAATGTCGAATTGCTACAAACATTTTGCAACCGTTTTGCACTCAAATATCCATAATTGAGTTGATCATTTAAACTAAATAAAGTTCATGTTAAAAAATGTTTATTCAAAAACTGCTCTGATGCTTACATTCATAAATTGCTTACAAGCTAATTACAATTAGCGCCTGAGTACGCATTAGCAAATGATGACTCTATTGTACATAGTTATATAAAGAGAATACTTTTTCATCAGGTTTAGGGCAGCTGCATCCAATTAGGAAGTCTCGGTTATTGCTGAAACATCCCTCATCTAAAATCTACTAATGGGAGATGGTCAAATGTTTACAGCACATGATTGTGGCAACAGTGAAAGAAAAAGAAATAGAAAGTTTGCTGAATTGCACCAATAGTCAGAATGTTTCTATAATGTGTCAACTGAAGGATAAGTGTAGAAACAAAAAGGCATGAAAAGAAATAGAGGATGAATTGCAGATTTCAGATTTGCAACTTGATATTGTGCATGCAATCACTGGCCACGTATTTTATTGATTTAACAATGTGAAAATTTTTATGCTCTCTTGCGGAGTGAAAATATTGACACATTATCAAAAACACATTACCACAGTGTTATTATTAAATTATATTCATATTCTTCGAGTGAAAAGCAATAATCATAATAGATCTCTGGAATTTTACAGTGTAAAACTGGCTTTGCTGAGGAGCAGGTCATGTGACTCTCAGGAATATGATCTTACCTCAATGTCTCCAGTTTACAGTGAGGATTCTCCAGTACAGCAGAGAGACACTTCACTCCTGAGTCTCCAAGTTTATTCCAAGACAGATCCAGTTCTCTCAGGTGTGAGGGGTTTGATCCCAGAGCAGCACAGCCTTCATCTGATACACCACAACTGCACAACCTGCAGAGCGACAATGGACACACTACTTTCTCAGTTCAGAACACAAAGAGCAGTTCAGAAAGGCATTTGTGATGTGTGCTCCATCAAGCCAAAGTTTAGTTGAGGGATATAAGACGAATGCACGGTCTACAGCACAACAATTACATTTGTTAAAAACATTTAAGGATTTTAATAATGTAAGAATTGAATGTAATTGATTGAAATCCATTATGTAATGGCTTTCTGTTAGCTGTTTAAAAAATATATAACTGTAAGTAAGGTACATTTACTAGCTATGTCTATATGTTTGTGTATCTACATACGTATCAGCACTTATAATATACACTATATTGCCAAAAGTATTGGGTCACCGGACCTTTCTGCTATATGTGCTTCTTTTCCAAACTGTTAGCACAAAGCTGGAGGTGCTCTTGTACAGGATGTCTTTAGATGGCGCTATAATAAAATGATGCATTCACTTAAACTTGAAAACCCAAATCTGTTCCAGCATGGCAATGTACCTGTGCCCAAAGTGAGCTCCCTGAAGATGTGGTTAAAATGCTTGGAAAGAAGATCTTGAGTGGCCTTCTATCGAGCTCTGATTTCATCCCTACTGAACACCTTTGGGATGAATGTGAACGCTGGCTGCACCCCAGGTCTCCTCACCCACATCAGTACCTGCCTTTCATAATACACTTGTGGATGATGAACACAAATGTCCAGAAACAATCCAAAATCTAGTGGAACTTCTTCTCAGAATAGTGGAGGGAATTAGAAGAGTTGGGACTAAATGTGGAATACAATGCACAAAAAACACATGTACAAACACGTGCAAAAAACACGTGCACAAAAAAAATACTGTACTTATGACCAGCTGACCCAATACTTTTGGCAATATAGTGTATGTTGCTACACCTTAAAAAAAAAAATAATAAATTGGACAAAAAATTTTTTTTTATAAAAAGTGATCATGACAAACAACATATCATTCTAAAGGTCTAAGCTTCAAACATTGGTTTTAGATGGATTCGTCTTCAATGGAACACTTATAAGGAATGTATTTGCTGAATTACTGTAGCCAGAACACATCAACAAATAGGCACCAAATACTTGTTTGTATGTGTATTGTGTAATGAGTCACAAATGCAAATCCCAGTTTATTTTCGAAAGGTAAGGATCCACTGAACGTGCCAAAAAGTACTTTTAATCCAATAAAACAATAACGATGTAATATACTGTGTCTCGGGGGGAAGGTTTTTTTTGTATTTGTTACGGAATAACTTAAAACACAAAAAAGAAGCATGTTTTATAGACTATAGAGCTACAAACACAATGAGACCATCCACCATCTGCACCACCCATCATTTTAAACCTATTATTTCATTATTGATGGGAAATGTAGCCAATAAGTGCAGGATTCTAATTATATATAGAAGGTTTTTATTTCCCACATGGGCAAGCTCTTTGTTTTAGAAGCTCTTAGTGGTCAAAGAGCACGTTACATACACTGTGACGCACCTGGAAGGAAGTGGATGCTTCTCTCGGCTCTTTCAAAAAAACAGGTTTGCTCGCAAAGGAAAGAAAAAGTGGACATTCAAAAAAGTTGTTTTATTGGAGATTGCATGAAGCAGCGATGCAGAAAATATTCTTGCACGAAGTGACGACAGGGACCTGGTGATCTGCAAGTGGATGGAATATCTGAGCCTATTTTACATCTGTGAGATACAATATATCTCCCTTTACAGTTTTATATGATTTGTCTGTTTGTTTTAATAATAGAAATGCTTGAAAAGTGTGTGTGTATTGATGGACACACTCCTGCCTGTTTAATGGCTGGTCATCAGTATGAATATTGTCTGTATGAATGGCCATAACTGTAAAACATTAGCTTGTCTGGCTACCTGACCAATAACATGAACGAAGTTTGTATGAATGGTCACCTGAGTCCAGCAGGTGGCTCTCAAACAGGGGGAGGAAGAAAAAGACCAGACATAGTCTCAGATAAATGTGGAACAGCTTTCCAGAAGAGTGGCGGGAAACATAAGAGCAAATTGGGACTAAATATGGAATTCAATGTTCAAAAATCAAATACCAAACTAATGACCAAGTGACCGAATACTTTGGCAATATAGTGTATGTCATAACCAGATCATCACACCAATAAAAACAATGGAACAGAATCATGAAGCAAAATCAAACATTGCTACCGAGCTCCCCGTTCCGGCTTCTAAACAAACTTTTCAGCTTGCTCCTTTGTGACATTGAGGTAGGCATGGCATTACTGTTTTGGAATGCAGGAACACCTGGACTGGTGTCTGTATGCCTAGTCCATGCAGGTTTGCTATTCCAAACACAACCCATACAATACAATCTGTGAAATATTGTTGGTTGTAACAAAAGGCTGTTTGGGTTAGAGCATCACTCGGGAGCCCACCTTCGAGTTTGCTGGGTTTTGGGTCTTGACAGGCTCATCAGTCAAACAGGTCCTCCCTAGGAAGACCATCAGGTTGAGCTTGGGTTCCTCATGTCAAAAGCAGACTGACAAAGGCTACGCCTATCCAGTATCTTTTTTTGAAACCCAAATGTCTGAAGCATGCTAAGTTTACAGTTATATGTTCGCCTCACCAGCAGTATATTTCTTTGAGGAAAAGAGAGATGGTGGATTCTGACTTTTTTTTTTTTTTTTTTGCTTTCCCACTATCCCGACAACATGTTGTATGTTGTGTGTGTGTGTGTGTGTGTGTGTAAGTGTTGAATTAATCAGTGTGTTTGTCTGAGGAGCAGGTCATGTGACTCTCAGAGAGATGATCTTACCTCAGTATCTCCAGTTTACAGTGAGGATTCTCCAGTACAGCAGAGAGAATCTTCACTCCTGAGTCTCTGATTTCATTCCAGGACATATCCAGTTCTCTCAGGTGTGAGGGGTTTGATCTCAGTGCTGAAGTCAGAGCAGCACAACCTTCATCTGAGACATCACAACCACACAACCTGTGTAGAGAGAAATACTTTTTAGATCCAGGTTGAAAAAAGTAATTATTTTCTGGGTGTTTACCTCATTATGGAGAACAAATATGTTCATATTTTCAGTAATATGTAACATTTATCAGGTGTGGGATGTATGGCCTGTACTGGTTCCACTAAATATTTAATTGCAGGTTTAATTTAAAATATATTTAGAGACAAAATATTTCCTTTAAATTACTGAGATAATAGTTGGGGTATGTGCTGTGGGACGGCTGTAGGTGCAGTTTATTTAGCTAGATTAATACATCACATTAATCAGTGTTAAAGTGATATAAAATTATTTAACTCAGGACCTAAAGCTGAACCACTGTTTCAGTCTCACTATTAGTGAATGTGTGTTACTGAGGAGCAGATCATGTGACTCTCAGAGAGATGATCTTACCTCAGTATCTCCAGGTTACAGTGTGGATTCTCCAGTACAGCAGAGAGACACTTCATTCCTGAGTCTCTGAATTTATTCCTTGACAGTTCCAGTTCTCTCAGGTGTGAGGGGTTTGATCTCAGAGCTGAAGTCAGAGCAGCACAACCTTCATCTGAGACACCACAATAACACAACCTGCAGAGAGACAATGACACACACACCACTCTCTCAACAAAATGTATGCGAATGCATGTCAGGAATGAGTATGGAATACACGTGTTTATTGTAGTGTTCTGAGGAGTCTGTAGGATCTATAAGATTTATACATTGTCAGAATGCTTTAGTTTTTCTAAAGTACACTAAAAATATTTTCACCTCTATGTGCATAAATATGGTGGGATGGCTGTGGTGATTCTGGAGCACAGTGACACATTTTATTATTTCTTATCTTTTCAAATCCTGAGACAAAGTTTTATATCTCAGCTCCAGTGAACATCTTTAGTTATAAGATGGGGAAGTGGTAGCTCAGAGGTTAAGATGTTTGGCTTCAGATCAAGAGGTTGTGAGTTCAAATCCCTGCACCAATAAGCTGAAACTGCAGAATGTAAGTTACACTAGATCAGAGTGTCTGCTGAATGCTGTAAATGTAGTTATAGGATTGGGTGATATGAAAAGAGGCAATTGTTAATATTAATTAGGGCAGTTGAGCATTCTCAGTTTCAGGGATAAACTCCCAAGTCTCATGAATGCAGTCACACTTCCTAAAATTTTTTCTTGACAATAGACCAAATCAATACACCTTTAAATTAAATGACTCCAGGTTATTATTTGTTAGGTAATTTAATAAAGTGTACTTATAAATCTGAAATAGTGTATGATGCACAACCATAAATTAAACGTCAGGTAATAGATTTTAAGGTTTGTGCTACAAGCTTCAAACTGAGGTGATGTGTCTAATACAATATAATGTAGATTGGAAGAAAGCAGACACACTGTTGGATTGAGAGCACATACTGCAAATACTTTAGTACATAATTTTGGATTCGCTAATTGAAGTAGCTGTTCAGTAGGATCATGATTTTGCACACCATTGCATGAATGACTGCTTGACATTATTATGTTTATGATTAACAATCAAATCTTACTGAAGAGCAGGTCATGTGACTTCAGATGATCTTACCTCAGTATCTCCAGCTTACAGTGAGGATTCTCCAGTACAGCAGAGAGACATTTCACACCTGAGTCTCTGAGTTTATTCTCAGACAGATCCAGTTCTCTCAGGTGTGAGGGGTTTGATCTCAGAGCTGAAGTCAGAGCAGCACAACCTTCATCAGTGACATCACAACCACACAACCTGCAGAGAGACAATGACACACTCTTAATTGTTCAAATACTTTCCTAAGCAGAAGCCGTGGATGAATTTTGAGGTCCATCTCCTGTTAGGAGAAAAAATTCTGCTTTTAAATCTGAGAACACAGAGGACTACAGCAGAGCCAGGGCCAACCTGAAAAAAAAAAGGCATTCGTAGATCCAAACACACATTCAAACTCCATATCGAAGAGCACTTCCACAACTCTGACCACAGACGCATGTGCAAAGGCATCCAGACCATCACAGACTACAAACCGACACCAACCATTCAGCGTTTAGCAGAGTGGATACACGCAAGGTAACTGGTCCAGACTGCATACCGGGACGTGTTTTCAAAACATGCGCTGGACAACTGGCACAGGTCTTTACTGATATCTTCAACCCTTTAACTGACCCAAGAGACGGTTTCTAGCTGCCTGAAGACTTTGACCATCATACCAGTGCCTAAGCATTCACCTGGAAGTTTCTAATCCTGTCCATCGCCATCACTCCCAATAAAAAACTCAACATCTTCAGCTCTGCTACCTCCAGCTCCACCTCCTGTCTTTTACTCAATGCCACTGTCTCTAAACCATACATCATCTCAGGTCTCACCACAGTCCTATAAACTTTCCCTTTCACTCTCACAGGTACTCTTCTATTACAAATCACTCCTGCTATCACTCTTCTCCACACACTCCACCCTGCCTGCACTCTTTTCTTCACTTCTCTAGCACACACTATTACTCTGCACTGTTGACCCCAGGTACCTGAACACCTCTACCTTCTTCATATCTTCTCCCTGCTACCGCACCCCTCCACTGCCCTCCCTCTTATTCACACACATGTACTTTGTCTTACTCCTGCTGACTTTCATTCCCTTTTCTCTCCAGCACATACCTCCACCTCTACAGGATCTTCTCAACCTGCTCCCAACTTTCACCACAAGTAACAATATCATCCACAAATATCATAGTCCACAGAGACTCCTGTCTGAACTCGTCCGTCAGCCTGTCGATCACCACTGCAAACAGGAAAGGGCTCAGAGCTGATCCTTGATGCAGTCCAACCTTCACCTTGAACCAGCCTGTTGTTCCTACTGCACACTTCACACTGTCCTCATACATGTCCTGCACCACCCTCACATACTTCTGACACACCAGACTTCCTCATACAATACCACAACTCCTCTCCACTTTCTCTAAATATACAAACACACAATGCAACTTCTTCTGACCTTCTCTATACTTCTCCATCAATATTCTCAAAGCAAATAATGTGTCTGTGGTGCTCTTCCTCGGCATGAAACCATACTGCTGCTCACAGAGGGTCACCTTCTCTCAGCCTGGCTTCCACTACTCTTTCTCATAACTTCATCGTGTGACTGACCAACCTTATTCCCCTGTAGTTACTGCAGGTCTGGACATCTCCCTTATTCTTAAAGATCAGTACCAACACACTCCTTCTCCATTCCTCAGGCATCTTCTCACCTTCCAAAATCCTGTTAAACAATCTGGTTAAAAACTCCACTGCATCTCTCCCAAACATCTCCATGCTTCTACCGGTATGTCATCTGGTCCTACCGACTTTCCACTCTTCATCCTCTCCACTTCCTCCTTACTAATCCTATCCACTTCCTGCTTCACATCTCCACACCATCCAACCTTCTCTCTCTCTTTCATTTTCCTCATTCATCATGCCATGTACTTCTACAAAAAGAGTGAGGAAGAAATCCCTGATACTGGTTGCTGCCACTGCTTGCTAACTTATTTATTGCTGTTCCGTTTAATAGTAACATAAAACTGTAACATGAACTAGTTAGATAGTCAAGTGCAAAAATGTTGGTAACTACTTACTGCTTACCTTAATCTTAATTCTAACATTAATTATAGATTTAGTGTCTAAGCAATGTTCAAATTGGCAATAGGAATACTGCTCTTTATTCAGAGAGAGTGGTTCTTGCAAAAAAATATGTTTTTAACTGTTTAATTGGCAAATAATAAAAAAAAATAAAAAATACACATAAAATTGAATTTGACAGAGTTTTCACAACCCTGTCCACAAACAAAATTGATAATGATTGGTTAATACTGGTTAAAAACTCCACTGCCATCTCTCCTAAATATAATGCAAATATGTTATAATTGTTAAAAATAAGAAAACTTGGCACTGCCACTTTTAGGTTAAAACTATGCTCTAGGCCCAAAGAAAAAATATTCAAACCGATAATAATTCAGGGTCATTCCACTGGGGTGGATTTAATCAGAGTGTAGTGATATTTGATGCTGAACCTAAAACCTCTGCTTAAGCATCACTAATGTAGAATGTGTGTAATTGAGATGAAAGATCTTACTTTAGTGTCTCCAGTTTACAGAGAGGATTCTCCAGTCCATTAGAGAGACACTTCACCCCTGAGTCTCTTAGATAATTTTTAGACAAATCCACTTCTCTCAAGTGTGAGGGGTTTGATCTCAAAGCTGAAGCCAGAGCAGAACAGCTTTCATCTGAAACACCACAACGATTCAACCTGCAGAAAGACAATGATACACTCTTTACTCTCTCAGTTCAGAAGCAGAAAATTGCTGCTCCACTGCCACTTTCATCTCTACCACAGCAATACATAAAGTATGGAACTACTACATGTAGAAGCAGCAAATATAATACAACCAGTTTAATAAAACATGCTTGTGGAATTTTAGCAGGTTGTTATTAGTCTTCATAATATATAATCAACTTTGTCTTTTTAATTTATATTAATGTCAAATTTCAGAATCAGAATTTATTTACGTATTTAAGTATGTTTACACACAAGGAATTTGACTTGGTGACAGAAGCACCTAAAAGGAATGTACAAATCATGTGTGTCTAGCTTCTTCAGTATCTATTTCCTCTAGCAACGCCAAAAAAACAAAAAGAAAAACAGAGCATTCGTCCATATTGTGTCTGAAATGTTATTTACTCAGTATGTATCATTTGTTCATATGTGATATTCAGTATTTGGCTTCTTAGACAATAAAGTAAAAAGGTCCCACTGTGCAAACCCTGATGATAGATGTCCTGAAGAATACCCAACCCCCCCCCACCTGCTGAGGAGCAGGTTATGCGATAATTTACCTCAGTATCTCCAGTTTAAAGTAAGGGTTCCTCAGTACAGCAGAGAGACATTTCATTCCTGCATCTTTGAGATAATTCCCAGACAGATCCAGTTCTCTCAGGTGTGAGGGGTTTGATGTCAGAGCTGAAGCCAGAGCAGCACAACCTTCATCTGAGAAACGACAACTACAGAACCTGCAAAGAGACAATGACACACACTTCACGCTCTCAGAACACACAGATTGAAACATCAAGTCTAGCTAAGCCTAGCTGACCAAATGAATTAAAAGATGTGTACAATTTTCATTTACTTTTTACATACAGTATCATGGACAAATGTTAATTAAAATACTGAGTGATTTATGAGTGATTATATATAATCTCTTGTCATTTATATTTCGGAGAAAGAATCTTACTTCAGTATCTCCAGTTTACAGTGAGGATTCTTCATACCCAGAGCAAGACCCTTCATTCCTGAATTTTTGAATCTGTTCCCAGACAGATCCAGTTCTCTCAGATTGGAGGAATCAGAGCTGAGCACTGAGGCCAATCCTGCACAGCCTTTTTCTTTCAGGTCACAATTACTAAAACTGCAAATAACAAAATTCAGGGTACAATTCCACTAGCATAACACACCAATTTAATTTAGTCATAATGAAACAGGCTACGTAATGCATTGTGTCTTCTTCTTCTTTTGGCTGCTCCTGTTAGGGGTCACCACAGCAGATCATCCATCTCCATACTACTGTCATCTACATCTGCCTCTTTTAAACCAACTACCTGCACGTCTTCCCTCACCACGTCCATAAACCTCCCTATGTAATGCATTGTGTAATGATTCTATATTGAATGTAGTATTGATGTACTGCATACAGAAAACATTTTCACTGATGATTTGTAAGAAGTATGCGATCCATCAGAGAATCTGATAAAATATTTCCATCTCCTCTGCTGCTAACATAAACAGTGTAACCGTCAAATTCAACATTACTTACTCAGCTTTTCTGGATGCTGCAACCACAGGCAGGAGCTTCAAAAGAACTTCCTCTGGTGTACAGTCTATGTTTATATATTTATTAAGGTCAAACACATCCTGTTCCTGTGCTGATGTCAGTAACACAAACACCACAGCAGACCACTGAGAAGAAGAAAGTTTGTTTTGATGTAAATCTCCAGATTGCAGGTACTGTTGGATTTCCTCAACGAGAGAATGTTCTTCCAGTTCATTCAGACAGTGGAACAGATTGAGGGATTTCTCTGTTGATGGATTCTCTCTGATCTTCTTCTTGATGTAAACAACTGTTTCCTGTGTGTTGTGAGAGCTACTTCCTGTCTGTGTCATTATGGTTTGTAGTAGGTTCTGATTGGACTCCAGTGAGAGACCCAGAAGAAAGCGAAGGAAAAGATCCAGATGTCCATTTTTACTCTGTAAAGCCTGATCTACAGCACTCTTGTAAACATCTGACACTGGAATGTCTCTGAGCCGCATGGACCTTTTAGAAAACTGACTCTTCTGAAAAACATTTTTCGTTTCATTTATAAAAGTCAGGTGCACATACAGAGCTGCGAGATGTTCCTGAATGCTCAGATGAACAAAACAGTACACTTTACTCTGGTGAAGCCCAAACTCCTCTCTGAAGATCTGTGTACACACACCTGAATACACTGATGCTTCTTTCACATCAATGCCACACTCCATCAAGTCTTCCTCATAGAAGATCAGGTTGCCCTTCATCAGCTGCTGAAAAGCCAGTTTCCCCAGTTTCAGAACCATTTCTTTATCTGCCTCTTGGCTCTTTGTGTACTTTTTCTTTATGAAGTTGGTCTGAATGATGAGGAAGTGTGTGTACATTTGAGTCAGAGTCTTGGGGATCTCTCCACTCTCTGCTTCACCCAACATTCTCTCTAGAACAGTGGCTGAAATCCAGCAGAAGACTGGGATGTGGCACATGATGTAGATGCTTCTTAATGACTTCAGGTGTGTGATGATTCTGCTGCTCAGGCTCTGATCACTGATCCTCTTCCTGAAATATTCCTCCTTTTGTGGGTCATTGAACCCTCGTACCTCTGTGACTCGATCTACACACTCAGGGGGGATTTGATCAGCTGCTGCTGGTCTGGAGGTGATCCAGATGAGAGCAGAGGGAAGCAGGTTTCCTTTGATCAGGTTTATCAACAGAACATCTACTGATGCTGGTTCAGTTACATCACACAATCTCACTGTGTTCTGGAAATCCAGAGGGAAACGACACTCATCCAAACCATCAAAAATGAACAGAACTTTGTCCAGTCCGGAAATATTCATTTCTTTTATCTCCTTTAAAAAGAAGTGAAGAAGCTCCACCAGGCACAGTTTTTGATCCTTTATCAGATTGAGCTTTCTGAAAGGAAGTGGAAATATAAGTAGAACATCCAGATTTGTTTTCCCTTCAGCCCAGTCTAAAATGAATTTCTGCACAGAGACTGTTTTTCCAATGCCAGCAACTCCCTTTGTCAGAACGATCCTGATGGGTTTGTCTTCTTCAGACAAGGGTTCAAAGATCTCACTGCATTTGATAGGTGTTTCTGCTGTTGCTGCTCTCCTGGATGCTGCCTCGATCTGTCTCACCTCATGTTCCTTATTGACTTTTCCACTGTCTCCTTCTGTGATGTAGAGATCTGTGTAGATCTCATTGAGAAGTTTTGGGTTTCTCTGATTTGTCATCACCTCATTCAAGTGCTGAAACTTCTTTATCAGATTGAATTTACATATCTCCTGAACATGAGGTCCAGTGCTTTCAGACTTACACCTGTTAAATAGTGAGATATTAAGCACAATTTTTGTAATTTTATTTTAAACAACTATGTACTTGAGAATCTAATTGTATAGTATAGTATAGTATAGTCTAGACTATCTATCTATCTATCTATCTATCTATCTATCTATCTATCTATCTATCTATCTATCTATCTATCTATCTATCTATCTATCTATCTATCTATCTATCTATCTATCTATCTATCTATCTATCTATCTATCTATCTATCTATCTATCTATCTATCTGATCTGAAAGCCATTACAGTGGTTGGAGAGAAGTTTATAATACTAGAATAATAATAAAAATAATAATAGTTATACAATAAAACATATTATAATATAGAATAATAAAACGTGTTACATTATGACAAGCAGCATTCATAAAATTCTATGTGAATGGGTCGGTACAGCTTGTTAGCTGTTATGTGGCTATTCTGTCAGATCCAGCCTTGGTGATGTTCATGCTGCTGCATTCTGAATTGGTTAAAGCTTTAAGTCATGTGGAGGGTGACCCGTGGAGCAAGGGTGGAGACGGATGAAAATTGCACAACTAATTTTAATAAAAACACCAAAAAAAAAAAAAAAAACACTGCAAAAACACAAAAACCTAGCACCGCAAAAATGTAGAGAGCTTTAACAACCAGGCCACGCCTGACATAAATATAAACCAGCTGCACAACGTGTTAACTTTCTACACTTAGCAACTGACCTACTTAACACTTTCAAAAGACTAACAGATTAGATTTAACTTTATTACTGTGACAATTAAGGTCAAATTAAAGAACTGTACACAAACAAGTAAGGAAATGGCAAAAACAAAAGTAGAAATGTAAAATCTGTTTAAAGATGTGCTCTGGGGGTCTGGAGAGAAATAACCCAAAATGAGCGTAACAAAAAGCACATTGAACACATTATTCATGCTACACCTGGAACTAGTTCCTGAGAGAACGCTGTGCTGTATAGTGTTTTAGACAAATGAGTTGAAGGGTTAAAAGTGTTAACTAAGAGGAGACATTACCTCAGTGTAGATGAGAGATCTTCCTGTTTTACTTTTTTTGATGGAGGATCTGTATTTACATCACTGCTGGCTCGAGCAGGGGCTGATTTCTCTCTGCAGGTTTTAGTAAACAAACAGATATTACTATTAAATTCTGGTCAGTAGGTAATGTTATAATAATCTTAATATAAATGGCAATAAAAAAGTAATAATCATGTGATTGTCCTTGGTGTTTCTTTATGGGCACACAGCATGATATTAGAGTTCTCTATGACCTCGTTCTTTATAACTCTCATTAAATAATATTTAATATTTAACTCGTTAAATATTTCACTATAAAATAAAGTAATAGTAGCTTTACCTCTTTTTGAATGGTGGAACTCCATCGGGTTTCAAGTGATTCATCTTTCACTATTAGTAAAGAAATTTTACAGAGATGTGAACACCAAGGTCTGAATTCTTCACCTGCAATAGGTTACAGTCCACATGAATACAATCTCATGAAAAGTGAGGATAAGTGCAAATTATGTTCAATTTCAAATACTGTATCAAAACCCCCCAAAGAAACTAAGACCATGAAACAGAACACTAAATAAACCATAAACAAAAGCATTAACATGACCATAAGCACATGCTTACCACCACTACCACAACAACCACCACTAACCACCACTACCACCACAACAACCACCACTAACCACCACAACAACCACCACTACCACCACAAAAACCACCACTAACCACCACAACAACCACCACTAACCACCACTACCACCACAACAACCACCACTAACCACCACTACCACCACAAAAACCACCACAACTAACCACCACAACAACCACCACAACTAACCACCACAACAACCACAACAACCACCACTAATCAACATTAACCACCACTACCACCACAAAAAAAGAAACAAGGCTAAAGAGCTGTGAAAGGTAAGACTTATCAAGTGGTGATTATAGACATTGTGGTTCAGGTGTGAGTGATAAGTGACATGTAGCTCGCTCATGTGAGGTTCAGTGGCTGATGGGATTTATGTTTGAGCTACTGTCGCAGTTAAAGGAATTGAAACAGCTTTCTTACTTCCTGTGTCCTTCACTTGCAGGAATAAAGTCCAAATCACTGCAATTCAACAAAGCAGCCTGCTAACAAAGAGGACTGAATACTGTAATATACTCATTATTTAATGTTTGGTAACTGTGGGAAGAGTAAATTCATGAACATATCATTTTACCTGTCAGGATTAACAGACCTGTTAGTAGTCAGAAACTTATATATATCTGTTCTCTTATTCCAATCACAGAGTTTATCATTTATTCCTCGCTTTTTTTGCATTACAATATATTTGCAATATAAGACGTATTACCAGCTACTCGTGATATTTTGCCATGTGATTATTGTCTTAAGGTGCAATGGAAATGTATATTAGAGAATACATGCATTTCTTTAAGTTAAGGCCACAGAATCTGGATAAATATGAAAACATCTTATTCTGGATGTTTGTCCTCTTAGTCCACAGTGAGACAATGTTTGTGTTTATGGTGTTCTGATATGTAACGTCACAACGGAGGACTGGATATAATTTCTCTCTGTCAGTAATCTTTGTTTATGTTTCATACTCATCCTGGTGAAAGTCATTGTTATCAGATGGAAAAGAAAACACGTGCCATCACTACGTTACAGCTGCAATCACTGAAACCACGCCCACTGACATTTGATTGGCCAGTTCAAACCGTGTGCGGTTAATGCGCGCTGTAAGTGCGCGAGGCAGAGAAGAGAATAAATGAATGGTGGTTTAGTGCGGTGTAGTGCGGTGACCGGTTTAAAGCGGTTTAGCTGAATGGCGTCGCTTCAAGTTTTCCGTAAAACAACGAAAACAGAAGCGTCCCCCGAGTTTCCGCTTTAGCGTGAGGAAGTCCTGGTTATTAAAGCGGAGAATGGACGGCGGCACCTAGCGGTCAGGGTGAAGCCCTTTAGCCTAACGCTAATACCGGCTCGCCTGCCGCGCTTCCGCTTTCTCGCACACCGTTTCCGGCTCCTTGTATCCCGGCCGGTGTTGTGCCTAATTCAGACCCCGGTCTGAAATCAACCCCCCTTCGCGTGCACGCGGACAGTACCGTCGTATTTCCTGTAGATGGCACTAAAAACACGGAAGGTTGGGTCAAATGTTTTCCTGATCCTAACGCCAAAAGATCAATTTGAAGAAAACGTGTACCGGGGGTCTGAATTAGGCACAACACCTGTAACATCAGGCAATACCGCAGTCCAGCGTGTATTTCTCCTGAGCGCTGATTCTGAAGGGTTCATGAAGTGATGATCTTATAAACGAGTCTTTATGTCGCCTTTGGTGATGGAAAAAGTCGCGTTCACTTTTATTCACTTTTCTCGGTTGATTCCTCAATAAAAGAAGCCGAAACACATTTACTCAATTCACATACATGTTTATACACAGCGATGCATTTAAAAAGTTTTACAAGTAAATAATAGTGAATATTTTACCTTCTGTTAGCGAGGCTGGTTGTGTTCACGTCGTCTGTGTTCAGACTTTTTCACTTTCACTTTCACAGTTTCTCCATGGAGCAGAGGAACAAAGCAGATTTACAGTCTTTCAGTTAAAACACTGTTAAGACCTGATGTGACCTTCAACTAAACCCAGTAACAAACTACATTATACACAATTATTAATCATTCCTTTATAAACACTTGGTATTGAATAGAGAATCTGCTCCTCTACACAATCACACAACCTTCATCTCAATAAATAAGAATATAAAGAAAAAGTTGAATTATTTTAGTAATTTAATACAAAAAGTAAAACTGGTGTATTATATAGATTCATCACACACACACACACACACACACACACACACACACTTTGATATATTTCAAGTGTTTATTTCTTTTTATGTTGATAATTGTGGCTCCCATTTAACAAAAACCCACCAATGAGAACTTCATGAGACCAATCAAAACCATTTTGAGTGAATTGTTGGTCTTCTGGAAACTGTTTATTTACTGTATCTGTACTCAATACTTAGTCGAGGCTCCTTTTGCTTTAATTACTGCCTTAATTGAGCGTGGCATGGAGGAGATCAGACTGTGGCATGGAGGAGATCAGACTGTGGCATGGAGGAGATCAGACTGGCATGGAGGAGATCAGACTGTGGCATGGACATGGGCGTAAATTTCATTTAACAGTAGGGGGGGACAATAAATATAAAATTTCTCATGAGCAATTTTTGAAGCGGGACACAAATAATACAGTCAAATTGTACTTATAAAGACTCCGTGTCCCCACAGTGTCCCCACAGTGTCCCCACAGTGAAAAACTTTGCTTTTATCATTATTATTGTAGCATGGAGACTTTATGGCGTCATTATGGTTATTACGTTTTTCTCAGGTTCAATGACAAAGCAAAACAAGGAATTAAATAAAAAAAGTTTAGAAATTGTATTTAAAATGAATGAAGACACTTAAGAACAGAATAGAAATTGATCATAAAAATACAGTGGGGTCAGTTGGGGCATAGCACAGTGCTCATTTAGTAAATGCACAGATAAACAATATGCTAATTGTGTGTTAATGTAAAATTATCATTATACCACTGCATGGGAAACGGCTTTGGTGTGTTAGTGTCTATGTATGTCTATGTGTAGCACTATGCTACAAGCTATTGTAAACAAGCTAACGTTCACTAGATAAGTCATATTTTAATCGCTAATAGAGCAGATTAATGAAAAATTACATCACTAATCAGCATTTTTGCTGCAACTAATTTATGAATGAGTCTGCATCAACTACATTAAAGAGAATCGCTTTATTTAAAGTGAATAAAATACCATAGTTAATGGAGTTGAACATTAATTGGGCTGCAGACACACACCTGACTCGTGTGTGTAGAGCAGGTGAGATGAACACACACCTGACTCGTGTGTGTAGAGCAGGTTAGATGAACACACACCTGACTCGTGTGTGTAGAGCAGGTTAGATGAACACACACCTGACTCGTGTGTGTAGAGCAGGTTAGATGAACACACACCTGACTCGTGTGTGTAGAGCAGGTTAGATGAACACACACCTGACTCGTGTGTGTAGAGCAGGTACGATGAACTGAGAACGCAGGCAGTGGGTCAAACCACTGTGAGAAAGGGGAGGGGGGAACTCAACTGTTTCTAAATGCAGTTTTTTTTTCTACTTACACAATTATTTGGGTATGCATACATATATTTTTCAAATAGAGAGTGCGATATTTTTTAAATTTTCTTTTGGGCGTAAATCCCGGGGGGAATGTCTGGAGGAGATCAGACTGTGGCATGGTTTATTCATCCTTTATTGCACTAACTTGCAGCACATTCTTCCCAGCTTGGTCCTTCTCCTACAGCTCCTCATATGTCTTCTTCTTGGCTTTCACCACATCCCTCTTTACCTGCTGCTGCATCTCCTTGTTCTCCTGCCTACTTTTTTCATCACTCTGTTGATCCCAATTCTGTTTCTCCAACCTCTTTCTCCTTCTGCTCTCCTGCACTTCCTCATTCCACCACCACGTCTCCTTGTCTTGCTTTCTATTTCCAGATGTTACACCAAGAACCTTTCTAACTGTCTCCCTCATCACTTCTGCAGTAGTTCCACAATCATCCAGCACCTCTTCACCACCACCGAGCTCCTGTCTGACCTCTTCCCTGAACCTCACACTACACTCTTTCTCCTTCAGTCTTCACCATCTTATTCTTATTTCAGTTCTTACCCTCCTCCTCTTCTTCTTCACCTCCAAAACCATCCTACAGACCACTATCCGATGCTGTCTAGCTACACTGTCACCCTGCCAACACCTTACAGTCTCCAATCTCCTTCAGGTAGCATCTCCTACATAGAACATAGTCCACCTGTGTGCACCTTCCTCCACTCCTATACGTCACCCTATGATCCTCCTTCTTCTTAAAATACGTGTTCACCACTGCCATTTTCATCCTTTTAGCAAAATCTACCACCATCTTCCCTTCCACATTCCTCTCCTTAAAACCATACCTACCCATCACCTCCTCATCACCTCTGTTCCCTTCACCTACATGCCCCTTAAAGTCTGCACCAATCACCAATCTTTCATTCCTAGGTTCACCTTCTACCACTTCATCTAACTCACTCTAGAAGTTTTTCTTCTCCTCCATCTCACAACCCAATGGTGGAGCATAGGCATGTAGTGATGTTAGTGATGTTTCCCTTCTAGGCATTGATGAATATTGCCAGCTGCACAAATATATATCGTTCTTTCACCTCAGTTGACCTGGTTATGTTTATTATCTACAGTGCAGAAGGAAAGTGGTCACAGAGCTTTACTTTTTCCACATTTTGTTATGTTACAGCTTTATTCCAAAATTGATTAAAATCATTATTTTTCTTAAAATTCTACAAACAAAACCACATAACATTTAAAATCTTTGCAAATGTATTACAAATAAAAAAAAATTAAAATAAAATCTCGTACATAAGTTTTCACAGCATTTGCCATGATACTCAAAATTGAGCTCAGGTGCATCCAGTTTCCACTAATCATTCTTGAGATGTTTCTACAACTTGACTGGAGTCCACCTGTGGTAAATGATTGGACATGATTTGGAAAGACACACACAGAAAAATATCTGCAGCATTTAAAGTCCCAATGAGCACAGTTGCCTCCATCATCCGTAAATGGAAGAAGGTTGGAACCACCAGGACTCTATTTCTACAGGGGAGCCACTAGGCCAAACTGAGCAATCAGGGGGAGAAGGGCCTTGGTCAGGGAAGTGACAGAAAACCCGATGGTCACTCTCTAAGAGCTCCAGCATTTCTCTGTGGAGAGAGGAGAACCTTCCAGAAAAACAACCATCTCTGCAGCATTCCACCAATCAGGCCTGTATGGTAGAGTGGCCAGACAGAAGCCACTCCTCAGTAAAAAGCACATGACCGCTCGCCTGGAGTTTGCCACAAGGCACCCTAAGGACTCTTAAACAAAGATAAAACTCTGGCCTGAATGCCAAGTGTAATGTCTGGATTATCAAAGTAAGTATTAATAAGCAGCACAGAAGAAATTGATCCTGTATCTCTCACATGATCACTCAGGAATGTTGATGGTGCAGTAGAAGGAATACTTTATTTCCCATGTTTGTGTTATATCCTGGTTCTCAGTTTTAATTATGCAGTCATACCCAAAGCTGTTTATACCCAAGACTCAGCAGTGCTTTAGTGGGTGAAATCACTTGGACAATGAAGTAAAAGTAAATTAGTATTTATACTGAACTCAGATTGTAGCATTAAAATATTTCATTTGTCACTTACAAGAATTATGATGAATGCTGCCCCTAGTGGCTGTATAGTATTACAATAACAGGTTGAAAAAAATCCCAAGGCATGTGCATTTAGAGACCTCACCTTTAACCTTAACCAGAACTGGAGCCCTGCTATGTGGTCTGGTTCCTGTAGGGTGTCACTGAGGAACTGTTTGTGAATAACAATTCCTTCATCTTCAGCAAGCAAATAAATTGCCACACAGTGTTTATAGTGCTGTATTAACAGTGTTTATTCTGACTAATCATTGCCGTTCTTCAGTGAATCTTCTGGTTTCGTGGCATGAACTTCCGGGTCAGTGGCCATCTTGCCATTTTTCCCACACTACCTGGTATTTAAGGACACCTAAGACATTTACACAGAACCAGATTGTAAAATGTCCACTGAGAGTCCTGATCATCACACTTCAGCTCACGTTCCCACAGAATACAATTATCTCAAGTAGCTGTTCAAGAAGAGTGGCCTTCCCAAAATTCCCAAAAAACTCCTCAGTGCCATATGCACTCCTTGTCGATTGTGAAAAACAATGCAATTTAAAAGAATATCCAAGAAGATCTCCAGAACGGTTACACGGACATTTACATTTTACGGCATGTAGTAGATACCCTTATCCTGAGCAACTTTCCATGAACACACTCCAAAATCTGGGAAACATCTTCCCAGAACAGTGGAGGTTATTATACCAGCACATGGTCCTTTAATGTAAAATGGGATGTTAAAAAGTTATATAACAATCTTATGGCCATGTGTCAACAAATGATTGTTTATAAAGTGTAATTTATTTATATAGAGCAGGGGTCACCAACGTGGTGCCCGTGGGAACCAGGTAGCCCACAAGAACCACATGAGTACCCCATGGGCCTTTTCTAAATATAGCTGTTTTCTACTTTGTTAAATTATTGTCAATAATTATTGTGAGAAATCATTAACATGATCAGTGTCTTCACATAGATGAATATCATTAATTATTAATAAAACATAATAAAATGTAAATTGAGCAAATATGTTATTTCAGATCAAACTGAAACCTCTGTGTATCAAACTGGAAGCCCTTCACAATTAAGGTTGGTGACCCCTAATATAGAGAATGTCTCACTGCTGAGAAGGTCATGTGACTCTCAAAGAGATGATCTTACCTCAGTGTCTCTAGTTTACAGAACAATTTTTTTTTAATATTGGGATTTTAAACTGGGAATGTAGTTGAGTCCATGACACTAACCGGAAGACCAACAAAACTATTGAAGGTAACAAAAAATAGCCTGCACCTTTTGATCGACTTAATCATGTACAGTATCTCAAAAGTGTTAATGTACAGGTGGGCTTTATTGTCATTTTTTATGGAATTTACAACGGAATGTTTTATACTTTACACTCACAGTCTATAAGAAAACACTGACAAATAAAAAAAATAATTACAAAACGGAAAACCAATTGTGCTTTACTAAAAAGTTACAACTTAAATGAAAATTTCTAAATAAGGAGAGCGACATGTTAAATATAGAAAAATGTTTTACACTGTACACTCACAGTATGTAAGAAACATAGTTATAGATGTACTAAATATTACAAAACGGAAAACCAATTGTGCTTTACTAGGAAGTTAAAACTCAAATTAAGATTTTTAAATAAGGAGAGCGACATGAACATGTTAAATAAAGAAAAATGTTGTACACTTTACATTCACAGTATGTAAGAAACATATTAATAAATGTACTAAATATTACAAAACGTACAAAATTTATGCTTTACTAAAAAGTTACAACTTAAATAAAAATTTCTAAATAAGGAGAGCGACATGTTAAATAAAGAAAAATGTTGTACACTTTACACTCACAGTATGTAAGAAACATAGTTATAGATGTACTAAATATAAAAAAAACGGAAAAACAATTGTGCTTTACTAGGAAGTTAAAACTTAAATTAAGATGTTTAAATAATAAACATGACAAGAACATGTTAAATAAATAAAGACATGTGCATTTAGAGACCTCACCTGGAACATTAACCAGAACTCAAGTCCTGCTATGAGGTCTGGATCCTGTAGGGTGTCACTGTGGAAATGTTTGTACATCATAATAACAATTATTTTATATTCAGTAAATGTTTAGTCCTGATATTATTTCTGCAGCACTGCTCTCTTAAACACACATGAAGAATCACACCAAGCACAGGAACACGTCTCTGTAAAACCACCAACATGGTCTTCAAAATACATGTCCAGGAAACACCTCTGTGATGGAGCACATCTAATAAAAATCTCTTCATTGGAATCTGCACCAGATGAAAATTGTTTACATCCTAAAAATAAAAAAAAAGAAGGTTTATATTGAAGCTGACAGGACGAACATTAACATTAAACATTAGTGTCATTTTAAATACAAAACGCAGTCATGAAGAAAATGACAATGACTCAGAACTGAACCTGAACCTGTTTCTAATCAAAAACTCTTTATGGAAAAAGGACCAGGCTACTTTTACTGATCTTCTGAATACACATTAACACTAAATACACATAAAATTATATTAATAGTTAAAAAAAATCTTTTGTATGTTTATCTGAAATATGTATAACTCACATCAGGATCTGGAGTTTGTAACGTTTATCATCTTTAAGACTGGAGAGCAGCTTCTTTTCAGAGTCTTTGAGTTTATTTCCAGACAGATTAAGTTCTCTCAGGTGTGAGGGGTTTGATTTTAGAGCTGAAGCCAGAGCAACACAACCTTCATCTGTCACACCACAATTACACAACCTGCAGTGAGACAATAACACACACTTCACTCTCTCAGTTCAGGAACATGACTTTCAGCACAGCTCTTCTTCAAATACACTATTAGGGAACGTGTCTTAATAAGAAGCAGGTCATGTGACTCTCAGAGAGATGATCTCACCTCAGTTTCTCCAGTTTACAGTGAGGATTCTCCAGTCCAGCAGAAAGACGCTTTACTCCTGAACTTTTGAGTTCATTCTCAGTCAGATCCAGTTCTCTCAGGTGTGAGGGGTCTGATCTCAGAGCCAAAGCTAGAGCATCACAACCTGCCTCTGAGACACCACAGTTACGCAACCTACAGAGAAACAATGACACACTCTTCACTTTCTCAGTTCAGGACACACAGGATGATCTTCATCAGCACAGTCACCACAGCCCTAAATCTGTATTACTGGATGTTTTATCGGTTTCATCATGTGCAGCAGTAAAAGACCTTGTGAGATTATTGACTATAGTCTTTTATTTGAAGCTCATGTAGATAATATTACTATAATGAGAAATATGATCTCCTAAGCTAAGTTCTTTGTTGGGTTCTTAAATAAAAAAAAATACTACAGCAGGGGCAGAGCTTTTCCTTCTAAATCACCACAGTTATGGAACAGCTCTCCAATTAATGTTCAGGACTCAGACACAGTCTGGGTGATAATGTTGAGAGTGAAACTCTCGTTGTTTTCAATAGTTTTTATCATCAAGTTGTTTTTTTAATAAATTTAGCCACGCAGTGTTTATAGTGCTGTATTAACAGTGTTTATTCTGACTAATCATTGCAGCTGTTAACATCAGTACCATCAAGTACTTACAAAAAACACTAATCAAATTGTGATCAATTAAATGATTTTCCTCCTTAAGATGCTGAACCTAAAACATCTGCTTCAGTTTCACTATAAGTGAATGTGTGTTACTGAGGAGCAGGTCATGTGACTCTCAGTGTTACAGAAGATCTTACCTCAGTATCTCCAGTTTACATTGAGGATTCTCCAGTCCAGCAGAGAGATGCTTCACTCCTGAGTCTCTGAGTGTATTTCCAGTCAGTTCCAGTTCTCTCAGGTGTGAGGGGTTTGATCTCAGAGCTGAAGTCAGAGCAGCACAACCTTCATCTGAGATTTCACAACCACACAACCTGCAGAGAGACAATGACACACACTTCACTCTCTCAGTTCAGGACATGCAGGATGATCTTCATCAGCACAGTCACTACAGCCTTTTAACTTTATGATAAATGCAAACTTTAAAGAAGAATAGAAAATGAAAAAACTGCATTGTGAGAGAGTGATGAGATTAAGCACCAGCAGATTTTATCAGTGTTACAGTGAAATAGACCTGAAATCTTTCATCAGTTTCAATATAGAACGTGTCTTACTGAGGAGCAGGTCATGTGACTCTCAGAGAGATGATCTTACCTCAGTATCTCCAGGTTAAATTGTGGATTCTCCAGTACAGCAGAGAAATGCTTCACTCCTGAGTCTCTGAGTTTATTCCCAGACATATCCAGTTCTCTCAGGTGTGAGGGGTTTGATCTCAGAGCTGAAGTCAGAGCAGCAATACCTTCATCTGACATATAAAATCGGCACAAGCTGCAGAGAGACAATAACACACACTTCACTCTCAGTTCAGGACACACAGAACAGCTCAGTAGGAACTTTTTCATCAGAGAAACACTGCAGATCTTAATCACTATAAAATACATGATTTTAATCATTAATTATGTGAGAGCAACAGATACAAATACACAGTAACAGTAAAATAAATATTTATTGTATTTCTTTTGTGCATTCTGAGGCCCCTTTCTGTCTGTGGACCAAAAAGCTCAATTTCCTTTAAATTACTGAGGTAAATGAATGCTTTGGATGCAGCAGAATAAGCAGATCTGTCTAAGTTCTGTTGGCACAAGGACAGTTCATAGGAAAGTAACGGCAAAAAAATCATGTTACTGCAAGCTGAGGTCTGCACTCTCACTCAAGCTCTTGTTGCCGGTAACCAAACCCAAGCTTCAGCCTTCCTACCTACGTGCATGCCATTCTTCAGCGAGTATTAGGCTCTTCCGGTTTCGTGGTGTGCCCTTCCGTTTTATGGCACACGCTTCCGGGTCGATGGCCATCTTGCCATTTTTCCCACGCCACCCAGTATTTAAGGACACCTAATACTTTTACTCTGGGCCAGTTTATCTCACCAGCTTCCTATGTCCCTGAGAGTACTCTTGCCACCCTGCCTGTTATTTGTTCCTGATTCTGACCCTGTTCCTGTTCCTGATCCCTGCTCTGCCTCTGCTCTGGTTTGAACTTTGGACTGTGAGTGTAACAGCTTAATACTACAATGCTCCTTTGATATAATTCATGTCCAGCACCTAGAAAATGTACCACTTCATGGACTTTCTGACAATTATTGATGGCTGTGTGGAACCAGGGTGGTGAGGTGATATCCACATTCACACGCTTTATAAAATTGTTTCTGTGTGGTTTTGACCATCTCTCCAAAGGAAGAGAGGCCAGGGAGCTATTGCTCATTTTAAAACAAGGCATTTAAGAAAATACACTTGAATTCTGTACTGCCGCTTTTAGAAACAGGTGGCACGAGATGGCTATAAAAGCAGGCTTTCCACTGCAGTTTGAATCCAAACATTTTCAAAGAAATGGCTTTCTGAGAAGAAAATTGATGCTAGATTCATAGTAATTCACCTATGTTGCTGCTAAACTGAAACTTTGTCATGCTGTCTGCTTTTACCCTAACAAAAGTGAAACTCAACAGCCAATGGGAAATCTCACCATGACTGCGTTAATTCTCCATTAACATACTTTCACACTGGAACTTATAATGCAACGTCCAGGCAGTTCTTCTGTTCCAGAAATTTCATTGATCAAAACACCATTACATGTCTCAACATTCAACAAAACCACTGCCCTCACTCATGAATATTTCATCAATTAAGGACTCAGGTCAGCACATTCTCTGGTCAGCACATTACCAGCTGGCCAGTCACCATCAGTGTCTACATTTTTCACAATAACTATGGCAAGCATGTCCACTGAGAGTCCTGATCATTACACTTTAGCTTATGTTCCCACAAAAGACAATTATCTCAGGTAGGTGTTCAAGAAGAGTGACCTTCCCAAAAACGGATCCTATGACTTGCAGTGGAAGGTCTGCCAGAAACATCAACTCCTCAGTGCCATAAGTACTCCTTTTCTATTGTGAAGAACAATGAAATTAAAAAGAATATCCAAGAAGATCTCCAAAAGGGTTACATTGACATTTTTTTTGCCATTTGGTAGATGCGCTCATCCTGAGTGACGCACTCCAAAATCATCATCCCAGAACAGTGGAGGTTATTATACCAGCACATGGTCCTTAAATGTAAAATGGGATGTTTAAAAGTTACATAACAATCTTATGGCCATGTGTCAACAATTGATTGTTTATAAAGTGTCATTATATAAAGAATGTCTCACTGCTGAGCAGGTCATGTGACTCTCAGAGAGATGATCTTACCTCAGTATCTCTAGTTTACAGTGAGGATTCTCCAGTACAGCAGAGAGACACTGCACTGCTGAATCTTTAAGTTTATTCTCAGACAGATCCAGTTCTCTCAGGTGTGAGGGGTTTGATCTCAGAGCTGAAGTCAGAGTAGCAAAACCTTCATCTGAGACATCACATCTACGCAACCTGCGGAGAGAAAATAACACACTTCACTCTTTAGTTCAGGACACACAGATTAATGAGGAGCAGGGATTAGATTAATTAAAGAAAAAAACTACAAAGTAACAGTTTATGCTGTTTTTGTGTGTCTGTGTGTATGGGAAGATGAGACGCTATGAAATATTGAGCTGAGGTTCTGTCCAGTGTTCTGTGAGTAAATATACTACCTCTGGGAGAAATTATTCATAAATGTGGTATCAGCTTACAGCTTACACCAGATGAGAGATACCAGTTTAATAAAGTTGTGTAATGTGTAAAAAATCATTGAACAGTGTATGCTTAACTTCTTCCTACTTCATTCTGCCAAAAAAGAAGTATTTTTACTAGGACCACATGCAGCTAGAATTTTCATATCCAAACTGGGAGAGTGCTATCCGGGGCAGGCGAGAGGCAAAACAGGGTAATCCAAATAAGGTCGATACCAGGAGACAGATCTGGCACAATGGCAGGATTCTCAGGAATGCATAGAATCAAAAGGTAATCAGGCAAGGACTTAAGTAAACAGCATCCTTAAATAAGGGAGAAATGGCCAAAGTCCTGGAGGCACTAGGATTGAGATGGCTGCCAACAAAAAATGAGTGCCACAATCCCAGAAGTAAGCAAGCTTGCACGCTTAGATGGGCTTGACACATGCAACATGGAATATTGGATGGACACGGTGGACCCCAGGGAGGTTGAGATGGATGGCCATAGGGTTGAGCACCCTGGAAATAGGAAAGGGTCCAACAAATCAAGATGTGAGCTCTCTACAGGCAGCCTTTAAAGGTAAGTCTCAGGTGGGCAGCCAGACCCTCTGACCTACCCAATACAGAGGTGCAGGACCCCGCTTGCGATTGAGCCATTAAGTCTGGCCATTGGTTTTTGAATGGAAAGCTGAGCACAAGCTGTTGGTAATCCCCAACACACGACAGAACTCCCTCCAGAAGTTGGTGGTTTACAGCGCCCCCTGGTTTGAGACAATTTTACAATTGAAGCCATGGAGGCGGAACACAAGCTTTTAAATGGGCAGCCTCTTTGGCAGACGGTAGCTTGGGTTGAGGATGAAGGAGGCTACCGAGAGGACGACAGTGAGGACAGTAGACAGTAACAAAATCCATGGTAAGGTGAGACCATCGGCATCTGGGCACCAGGAGTGGGTTTAGCAATCCATCGAGTGTGGCCCTTGGTTCTTTGTGCCATGCACAAATTTTCAGATGTCCTTCCTGATGGAAGGCCACCAGAAGCACTGTTGCATAGTGCCAGGAAGTGGGCCCACCACAGGTGGCAAAACGGGCGAGAGATATGCCCCCACTAAAGGACCTGGAAGTGAAGCTGATCAGGAATGAAAGGGGCATTGTTAGTATAGTCGTCAAGGACCAGTAGACCGACCGAAGCATTCTCGACCTGCCTCTTACTGCCTAGGTGGAGGGCACGTACTGTCACCAATGGAGGATGTTCAGAAGGACTCTCATCATTATCTTTGGAGTAGAGCAGGGAGAGCGCATCAGGTGTGCCATTATTTTGACCTAAGGTGCTAAGACAGGGTTAAGTTAAACCGGCAAAAAAAACAACTGCCCCCACTTCCTGATCAGAGGCATCTACCTTGATAGTAAACTGGGCTGTGTTAGGTAGGGCCAGAGGGGTAGAGGTAAACAAGAGCTTTAGTTTGTTGAAAGCCTCATCTGCTTTGAGCATGTATTAAGGTGAGTTAAGTTGATAAAGGGGTGCAACAATAGAGCTGTAGCCTCTGATGAACTCCCGGTAGAATTTGGAGAAACCCAGGAACCTCAGGAGTTGTCTACAGGATTCAGGACAGGGCCAGTCAGCAACTGCCTTTATTTGCACTGGGTCCATCTGCATGCAGCCAGATGAGAGGATAAAGCCCAATAATGAGGTGGTGAAGACATGGAATTAGCATTTTATGGCCTTAACATACAGCTGATTCTGCCAGAGGAGCTGGAGAAAGGTCCAGACATGCTGTATGTGTTCCTCCAGGGAGCGGCTGAAAATGAGAATATCCTCCATGTAGACGAAGACAAAGTGATTGAGCATACCACCAGTGCACTGGTGAGGCTGAACGGCATAAGCAGGTACTTTTAGTGGCCTGAGGGATCTCGGATCCCCACAAGGTGGAAAGCGTTGTGCATATCCAACTTGGAGAAGATAGTGGCTCCATGGAGGAGCTTAAATGTGATCAGCGTGATGGGTAAAGGATACCAGTTATTACTAGTGATGTTTTCGAGCCTGCGGTAAATCAATGCATGGGTGAAGTTTAAATACATTACACTGTGTCAGAAAGGCCCAAGATTTTCCAGGTTCACCAGAGTCTGGGTAGCGGTAGTTGCAGTTCGGGGTATGCATTGGAAAGGGGGTAGTGGGTCCAGCAGTTGCAGCTGGAGGTGCCAGTGGGGGTCAGAGTCTGCGACTTATGTCAAGTCAAGTGGCTTTTATTTTTGGAGTGCTGTGGTCAGTTCCTGAAGTTGCTGCTCATTGGAGATGAGGTGTACATGGGGTCCATAAATAGCCAGATAATTCTGTCAGGGGCGCAATATGTAGGACCCAAATGCAGGACACAGACAGAATACAATGAAAATCTTTAATGAAGACAACTACCAGGAAGCAGTGAAAAAAAAAAAAAAACAGATCCAATGCCCAAGCAGGCAAATGAACAATAGTTTTTATATATATATATATATATATATATATATATATATATATATATATATATATATATATATATAATGTTTTGCCTTTTTATACCAACTCTTTTAGGACTTTATTATCTGATAGCACAGTGCTTTATTTAAGAACGGTCTATGCAGGGCAGACAACACACGATAATCCAAACAAGGCCGGTAAAAGGAGACAGATCACGCAGAATGGCGGGGTGTATCTCAGGAAAACTTAGAACCAAGAAATAATCTGGCAGAGAGTTAGTGAAAACAGCATCCTTAAATATCGACGAAATGGCCAGCATCCCTTAAGGCACAAAACAGATGCTGAACTTAAAATAAGCATTGCAATCCCAAAAGTGCATGCCATGAAATAGAAAGTGTGTTGCTAATCCTGAATTCATGACAAAATCTGGAAATGTAAGAAGTACTTGTCTATCCTCCAAACTTCAAGATGGAAAGACAAAAAAAAACAAATGTCCAAGAAAGATATATGTTGTTGTTGATGGATGCTCAAGTAAAACAAAATGATTGGCCAATGGGACCTGGTCAGAATCGCCGTGGTACTAGGGTAGGCCAGGGAGGACTCCAAGCGGAGCGACAGCCCTGGTGGAGAGCCGGAACCGGACGAAGCCCATCCCGAAGACATGGTTCAAAACCACGCCCCCAGCGGAGGTTTGAAACGGCGTGCAGCTCACCGTGGAGGCCGGGCATGGAGCGGAACCGTCTGCAAAGACTGGAGGCAGGGCGAAGGCTGGAGATGGAAAGACGTCTTTAGCGGAGGCGGAGAGATGGGTCCAGCGTAGGACAGGGACCAAGCTGCGACCTTCATGGCAGAGACCAGAGACCAAGTGACGCCCTCGGTAGCAATCAGGGGTGGATTGACACCCACTGGGGAGGTCTGGAGTGGAGTGATGTCCAGCACGGATGACTGGAACGTAACGATGTCCACCCTGGTGACCCGGAACGGAGCGACACCTTCGGCGGAGACCTGGACCGAAGGGGTGCCAACCACGGAGGTCAGGAGCGGAGCAACGTCTGTAGCAGAGATCGGAGAATGAGTGATGCACTCGGTGGAGACTGGGCGCAGAAAAACGTCCCCGGTGGTGTCCAGAGGCCGAGTGACGCCCACGGCGGAGATGAGGAACGCTTTGACACCTTCGAGGAGTTTGTAGGCTGTGGTGCCGGCTCTGGAAGCGACCTGGGGCTGTCAGAGGAACCGTGGGTTACCATGCCACCGTCATAGGCAGTCTGTGGCAGTACGACCTCCTTATTGCGACCAGGCGGCGGTGCGACGTCCCTTTCGCGGCCAGGCGGCAGTTCAACGTCCCTTTCACGGCCAGGCGGGCGGTTGACATCCCTTTCGCGGCCAGGCGGCGGGTCGACGTCCCCTTCGCAGCCAGGCGGCGGTTCGACGGCACCCTCGGTGGGACACTGGAGCCGAGTGGAGCGCTCTGAGTAGCCCAGGAGCAGAGTGGAACTCTCGGGGGAAACTCTGGAGCGGAGCTGAGCTCACCTGGGGTCTCTGGAGTGGAACTGAGCTTTCCGGGAGGTCCTGGAGAGGAACTGAGCTCTCCTTGAAGCCCTGGAGCAGAGAGGAGCTCACGAGGACTCCCTGGAGCGGAGAGGAGCTCACCGAGATGCTCTGTGGATGTCAGAGAGGAGCTCACTTGGAGGTCCTGGGGCGGAGCTGCACTCACCTGGAGGCCCTGGGGTGGAGCTGTGCTCTCTTGGAGGTCCTGGAGCAGGGTGAGGATCTCTTGGAGACCCTGGGGCAGAGCGGGTCGACGTCCCCTTTGCAGCCAGGCAGCGGTTCGACATCCCCTTCGCAGCCAGATGACCTGTCCTGGGCCGGAGCGGAGCTCTCCGTGAAACTCTGGTGCGGAACAGAGCTCTCTGGGAAACACTGGAGCGGATCTGTGCTCTCGGGAGCAGGAGAGAGATGGTGGAGATCTGCGGTGACCATCCCTAGTTCCCTGGTGGGAAGGATGATAAACCGGGCGCATGAGCCGAATTCGCCTCCAGTCCCAAATTCGCGCTTTTGCCTGCTTCAGTGATGTAAGAGGATGAATAAACGTCCATGTACTCACCGACGCTCCGTATAAATCTGCCCCACTCTGTTATATTGCCGGAAAAGTGGGCCGAGAATTCCATCAGACTTGCAGGGGGGGCGTGGCGCGGCCGCGCTTGCACATTCCCGAGCCGGCGAGAATGAAACGGCCGTGTGCTTCTGGGTGTTTCCAGAGGCATAGCTTGGCCGTTGCTTCATCGTGGCACAGCGAATCCTCCATCCGAGGTTTGGATCGCGCTGGGACCACGGCGGCAACCCCAATCATGTCCCTGTCTTCTTTTTCCTTCCTTTTTTTAATTTTTTAAATTTTTCTTTTCAGGAGGTTCGTTATTCTGTCAGGGTGCGCGTGAAACAGGAGGCGGGAGCCGGAGTACAGCTTGCTCGGGTTTTAATGACAGGAGTGAGGGAGAGAGATATACACAAGCACACACACACGCACGCGGCAGTCCTTCGGTTGAGAAAGTCCGAGGTGCGCTTGGGGAGAAGTGTAGCTGATCCGAGATTGTGGAGTCCGAATGGAACGGATGCATAGAGTCCTGTGTGAAACCCGGAACACAAACATACAGCAGTACGTAAAGTCTAACACATACATAGAACCCACACATTCAATAACGAACAAGGGAGGGAGTGAGAGTGAGGAGCTTATGTAGAAGCGGGGTGGAGTGATGATGAGCCCCAGGTGAGCATAGTTAAGCCTGGAGCTCCAGGAGAGCGGAGGCATGAGAGCCACAAAAAGGGGCGTGGCAGGTGGATCCCTGACACTTACAAAGGTAATTTCAAGTGCTGACAGTGAAAGTATTACAGATGTACTTCTTCTTTCCTATGAGAAATAACTTAATAATCTAAACATATTTAAAATGTGAATGTTTAAACAAAACTAATATTGGTGTGACAATGTTTATGAGACAGTGTTCTGTCTATTGTCAGGTCAGGATATACAACTGCCACCAATTTGACATTTTCTGTACATGAGCAGAGCTAGTTAAGTTTGTTTAATTGTCAGTCTGCAAAATCGGTTTCAATTCACTTTGCAGACAGTGATGGAGAAAGATATGCCTGACGATCATTTGTTCATAACCTATAGGAGTGTTGTTTATTGTATTTTAGTTTTACAAAAGGAAAACGCAGTAACCATAAAACTAAACACTGGACAGCACAAATAATCTTTTAGCTTTGATATTTTTTTATTAGTGTTATATGATACAGTATTAACAGTGTGGTCAGCTATTAAAAAATACTAAGAAATTATTTCAATTGTAAATCATTATTTTGACTAATCACTGCAATCCTAAACATCAGTAACTATGATGATCTTACCTCAGTGTCTCCACTTTACAGTGAGGATTCTCCAGTACAGCAGAGAGACACTTCACTCCTTTATCTCCAAGTGTATTCCCAGTCAGATCAAGTTTTTTCACATGTGAGGGGTTTGATCCCAGGGCTGAAGTCAGAGCAGCACAACCTTCATCTGAGACACCACAACCACACAACCTGCAGAGAGACAATGACATTTTCACATTTTTTAAACGAAAATACTTTTTTTACTGTGTGTGCAGTGAATATGTGTGTGTCTGTGTGTGTGTGTGTGTGTGTGTGTGTGTGTGTGTGTGTGCGTGTGCATATGTGCGCATGTGTGTGTGCATGTGTGCGTATGTGTGTGTGTCTTTTGTCTGCTCTTCCATTGGCAGGATATGTCATATGACAGTTGAGTCCCAGTCAGCAGTGATGATGGTCTCCTGATTGTGGTCCAAGAACAACAAACCATAAACCAGAGATGTGAACTGTGCGCTTAAAACTCAGCAGAATATAAGAACTTGAAGGCTGTCACATCTGGAAAGATCTAACACAATGGCCTTCTAAATCTATACACTGGTCTATACACGTGTTACAATCATGTCAACTTGGATCAAAATCTCCTTCATGGAAAAGGAATGTTACATCTTGTGAAATCCATGTCATAAAGAATTGAGGATGTTATCAATGCAAAGGGAGACTGTTCTTAGTATTAGTTTAATGTTCCTATGAAGTGTTATTCCACTTATAGACCTTCTCAGCAAAGCCAGATAAGAAACAACAGCATTATAAAATTGAAGAAAGTGTAAAGAACAATAGACAGATGATAATTTCCTGCTTTATTATGACAAACAGAGATACTTTTACTAAACGTGCATGCAGCTAGAAATAAGGGTTCAGATTAAAGATTTTGGTGTGATTATTGACTCCAGGCTTTAGTTTGAAGTTTATGTAGATAGTTTTACTATGACAGCTGTATTATTTAAAATATTAAATATTTCATATATAAGATATCAAATGAAATGTTACTACACAGTTGAATCATTTTAGTGTTTTGCTGCCTGCATGTTCCAGGAAACGCATGAATAAGGTCCAGTTAGTCCAGAAAGCAGCAGCAAAAGCCTTACTAGACCCAGAACATCACTTCTATCTTCTCCACACTGCAATTGATCCCAATAAGATTTCACTTTCATTATAAAATAATACAATTGACAGAGTAGTAAATGATTTCAAACGACAACATTTGAGAGCAATTTTGATCTTACCTCAGTATCTCCAGTTTACAGTGAGGATTCTTCAGTACAGCTGAGAGACACTCCACTTCTGAGTCTCCGAGTTTATTCTTACACAGATCCAGTTCTCTAAGGTGTGAGGGGTTTGATCTGAGAGCTGAAGTCAGAGCAGCACAACCTTCATCTGAGACACAATCATACAACCTGCAGAGAGACAATGACACACACACTTCACTCTCTCAGTTCAGTTCCTCAGGCTTCCTCATCTTCTCACCTTCCAAAATCCTGTTAAACAATCTTGTTAAAAACTCCACTGCATCTCTCCTAAACATCTCCGTGCTTCTACCGGTATGTCATTGGGTCCTACTGACTTTACACTCTTCATCCTCTTAATTGCTGCTCTCACTTTCTCCTTACTAATCCTATCCACTTTCTGCTTCACCATCTCCACACCATCCAACCTTCTTTCTCAGTCATTTTCCCTATTCATCAACTGCTCAAAATACTCCCTCTATCTTCTCAACACACTCTCCTCACTAGTCAACACATTTCCATCTTCATCCTTTATTGCTCTAACTTGCAGCTCCTCCTTGTGTGTGATCAATATGTAACACATTTGACCAAAACACACTAAATATTTCTGCAGATTAAATGCATATTCTGCGCACACTCGGCGCAACCTCCGTATCGGGGTCTGCCTCCTTTCAGGACCTGCACATCGAGGTTTCCAAGTCCTGGGTAAAGCCATATTCGGCCCACCTCTTCTTCTAGTTCCTATACTGGTTGTCCTCCAATGTAGTGGGACTGGAAGTGTGTGATTACGGGTCGATGCCCCAGGGTAAAGAATATGCTGGCCACCTATCTCCCCGGGTGTCGCATTGTTCCTTAAGCTCTAGGCATATCAGAGATCAGTCTTGAGAGACTGATACCCTTAAGGAACTACCTGGCAGCCAGGTAAGATCTGCCAGACATGCCTCAATGAGGCTATTCAATTCAATTTGGGTTTCGTCTTCCCTACTTCACGAAATGTGTCGATGCGGTTCTGGTTCCCCTGAGACTTAGGGCATCTGCATACTCAATTATATCGACAAATTGTTGATATAAGCTCGATCAGAGCAGTTAGTGGACCGGCATAGAGTATCAATCTTGCTCACATGAAGGCTCTGGGGTTTCAGCTGAATGCCAGAAACAGTGTTCTTTCTCCATTACAGAGACCTACCTATCTTGGCGTCTTATGGGATTCGACCACGATGCGCGTGCAGCTCTTTACTGCCCGCATTGTGCCTATCCTTACGGCCGTCAGAAAGCTCAGAAAAGGCCAACCACTCACAGTAAAGCAGTTCCAAAAACTGCTAGGTCTCATAGCAGCTGCGTCCAGTGTTATTCCACTTGGCCTCCTGTACATGAGACCCTTTCAGTGGTGGCTCAGGACACATGGGTTCTCATAAAGGAGCAACCCCCTCTGTACAATCAAGGCTACGTGGTAATGCCTATGTGCCTAAGATATTTAGAGAGATTCCGAGTTCCTCCCTCAGGGCCTTTCCCGCTCGTCACATCCCGTTTTTACGACTAAAAAAATAAACTAAAAATTAAGTTTTCACAGCCTTTGCCATGACTCTCAAAATTTAGCTCAGGTGCATCCAGTCTCCACTGATCATCCTTGATTGATGATGTATTTCTACAACTTGATTGGAATCCACCTGTGGTAAATTCAGTTGATTGGACATAATTTGGAAAGACACACATCTGTCTATAGTAAATCCAAAGTTAACAGTGCGTGTCAGAGCACAAACCAAGCCATGAAGTCCAAGGAATTGTCTGCAGACCTCTGAGACAGGATTGTATCGAGGCACAGATCTGGGGAAGGGGACAGAAAATTTTCTGCAGCATTGAAGATCCCAATGAGCACAGTGGCCTACATCATCCATAAATGGAAGACGTTTGGAATCACAAGGACACTTTCTAGAGCGGAGCCGCCCGGCCAAACTGAGCAATCGGGGAGAAGGGCCTAAGCCAGGGAGGTGACCACAAGAACCTGATGGTTACTCTGAAAGAGCTCCAGCATTTCTCTTTGGAGAGAGGATAATCTTCCAGAAGAACAACTATCTCTGGAGCTTTCTCAATATTTGATGCTGAAACTTCAACATCTGCTTTAGTCTTACTATTAGTGAAAGTGACTCTTGATCTTACCTCAGTATCTCCAGTTTACATTGAGGATTCTCCAGTACATCAGAGAGACGCTCCACTCCTGAGTCTCTTAGGTAATTCCCAGTCAGATCCAGTTCTCTCAGATGTGAGGGGTTTGATCTCAGAGCTGAAGTCAGAGCAGCAATACCTTCATCTGAGACACCACAATAACACAAGCTGCAGAGAGACAATGACACACACTTCACTCTCAGTTCAGGACACACAGATCAGTTCAGCAGGAACTTTTTCACCAGAGTAACACTGCAGTTCTTAATCACTATGAAATACATGGTTTTAATAATTAATTATGTGAGAGCAACAGATACAAATACACAATATCAGTCAAATAAATTATATTTATTGTACTTCTGTTTCAGAGGAACAACAATTTCAGTTAGATGATGTTACTATACCTCAGTATCTCCAGGTTACAGTGAGGATTCCCCAGTCCAGCTGAAATACACTTTACTTCTGTGTCTCTGAGTTTATTCTTAGAAAGATCCAGTTCTCTGAGACTGGAGGATTCAGAGCTGAGCACTGAGGCCAATGCTGAACAGCCTTTTTCTTTCAGGTCACAATTACTACAACTGAAAGTGAATACAAAAATACAGGTTACATCAGCACTAGTGTACATTATCAAATGTTATTAAATCCTCCCAAAATACAAATATTAAATATAACATACATTTAACTAGCTCATATCACACCATGCTGCACAGATATCCTGCATCACTGTTGATTTTAAAGAGCTTTAAGGTCCATCAGTGCCTGCTAAAGTTCTTCCATCTCCTCTGCTTCTAACATGAACAATGTAACAGTCATAGTCAACATTACTTACTCAGCTTTTCTGGATGCTGCAACCACAGGCAGGAGCTTCAGTAGAACCTCCTCTGATGTACAGTGTTTGCTGCTATATTTATTAAGGTCAAACACATCCTGTTCCTGTGCTGATGTCAGTAACACAAACACCACAGCAGACCACTGAGAAGAAGACAGTTTGCTTTTTTGTAAATTTCCAGATTGCAGGTACAGTTGGATTTCCTCAACGAGAGAATGATCTTCCAGTTCATTCAGACAGTGGAACAGATTAATGGATTTCTCTGTTGAGGGATTTTTTCTAATCTTCTTCTTGATGTAAACAACTGTTTCCTGTGTTTTGTGAGAGCTACTTCCTGTCTGTGTCATTATGGTTTGTAGTAGGTTCTGAATGGACTCCAGTGAGAGACCCAGAAGAAAGCGAAGAAAAAGATCCAGATGTCCATTTTTACTCTGTAAAGCCTGATCTACAGCACTCTTGTGAACATCTGACATCTTGGGTTTCCTGAACAGCATTAAAATTTTATAAAACAGATTGTTCTTCAGAACATTTTTCTTTTCATTAATAAAAGTCAGGTGCACATACAGAGCTGCGAGATGTTCCTGAATGCTCAGATGAACAAAACAGTACACTTTACTCTGGTGAAGCCCAAACTCCTCTCTGAAGATCTGTGTACACACACCTGAATACACTGATGCTTCTTTCACATCAATGCCACACTCCATCAGGTCTTCCTCATAGAAGATCAGGTTGCCCTTCATCAGCTGCTGAAAAGCCAGTTTCCCCAGTTTCAGAAGCATTTCTTTATCTGCCTCTTGGCTCTTTGTGTACTTCTTTCTTATGAAGTTGGTCTGAATGATGAGGAAGTGTGTGTACATTTGAGTCAGAGTCTTGGGGATCTCTCCACTCTCTGCTTCACCCAACATTCTCTCTAGAACAGTGGCTGAAATCCAGCAGAAGACTGGGATGTGGCACATGATGTAAAGGCTTCTTAATGACTTCAGGTGTGTGATGATTCTGCTGCTCAGGCTCTGATCACTGATCCTCTTCCTGAAATATTCCTCCTTCTGAGGGTCATTGAACCCTCGTACCTCTGTGACTCGATCTACACACTCAGGGGGGATTTGATCAGCTGCTGCTGGTCTGGAGGTGATCCAGATGAGAGCAGAGGGAAGCAGGTTTCCTTTGATCAGGTTTATCAGCAGAACATCTACTGATGCTGGTTCAGTTACATCACACAATCTCACTGTGTTCCGGAAATCCAGAGAGAAACGACACTCATCCAAACCATCAAAAATGAACAGAACTTTGTCCAGTCTGGAAATATTTGTTTCTTTTTGCTCCTTCAAAAAGAAGTGAAGAAGCTCCACCAGGCTCCGTTTTTGATTCTTCATCAGATTGAGCTCTCTGAAAGGAAGTGGAAATATGAGCAGAACATCCTGATTTGTTTTCCCTTCAGCCCAGTCTAGAATGAATTTCTGCACAGAGACTGTTTTTCCAATGCCAGCGACTCCCTTTGTCAGAACGATCCTGATGGGTTTGTCTTCTTCAGATAAGGGCTTAAAGATCTCACTGCATTTAATAGGTGTTTCTGCTGTTGCTGCTCTCCTGGATGCTGCCTCGATCTGTCTCACCTCATGTTCATTATTGACTTTTCCACTGTCTCCTTCTGTGATGTAGAGATCTGTGTAGATCTCATTGAGAAGTGTTGGGTTTCTCCGGTTTGTCATCACCTCATTCAAGTGCTGAAACTTCTTTACCAGATTTAATTTGCATCTCTCCTGAACATGAGGTCCAGTGGTTACAGATGTATACCTGGCAAAAGTTAATAGACATGTGGTGAATTATTAAGCACAATTTCTGTAAAATTAAAACTACTAAATATACATTTGAAAATCTTATATAATAATAATAATGATAATAACAACAATAATTATAATATTAATAATTATTTTAATAATACTAATAATACCACTCTAATGGGCACAGTCTTGAGTTTGTTTTTACCCTGTATCTCTGATTCTGATCTTCTGTTCTGTTTTCTCTGTCACTCGCTCTAGGGCACTGTGAAAAATATTATATGATCACACACTTATACAACCATTTTTTTATTTATTATGCTACATGATTTAGCGACTGTTTTTGCAGAATGAAAAGTTCACTGCTCCTGTTGGATATATTTTAAAACTGATTTTACTAGATGAGAAGAAACCCCCCTCAAACACTCAATCAATCAATTAAGTCAATCCCTACATTGAAATGCAGCCTGCCAAATTTCCCACCAATCGCTCCAAGGTCACGTTTCTTATTTTGCTGTTAACAGTGAAGGCTCTGTCATGGGCTAGAGCGATATGGAACCCCAATAGTGCCATTACCACCTCCTACTCCAATTTTACCAGTCACTTCGCTGAGGTGTTCAGTGTAGCCACAGGGGCACTCACTACAGCCGACAAACTTTTTAATCTCCACCAAGGGTCTTTCTCACTAATGGAGTATAGCCTCCAATGTGGCATGCTGGCCGGCACTAGCGGCTGCAATGAAACCGCCCTACTCGGCGTGTATCATCAGGGGCAAAACCAGAACATCAAGATGGCTACGGGAATATATGACGAAGAGCTGGGAATAGAAGCATTTATCCATTGAGCTATACGTGTCTCCCAGTGGCTGGCCGCCAGTCATTCCTGTGAGGCTGAACCATCACTCCACCCCACCGTTCCTTTCATTTTAGAACCAAAAACCATGCAGATCGGTACCAAAAAACGGCTATCGAGAAGAGAGAGAGAGCGCGACCTCGCGGCTGGAGCATGCCTATATTGTGGTGATTTTATACAAAAGTGCCTTGTCAGACTCCCACGTCCATTGGTGAGTACCGTAAACCTCACCTCTGAGAAAACCACATATCAAAATTGCCTAACAAAATCAATACTCTTACACTATCACTACTAGTTTTGGCCCTTGTAGATTCGGGCTCCTCAGGAAAATTTAATCTTCCAAGAATGCATAGGGCACTTTCAGCTGGCCCGTGAGAGAGGGGCTCAGGAGCTCGACATACAGACTGATACAGGGGAGGCCTTTAGGACGTGATTGGGTGAGATCCCTACAAATAGGATTGTTCCATCTAGATTTCTGTTCCTAGAACACAAGGAAAACGGCCTTCATCACCCCCTTGGGGCACTATGAATACTGGGTCATGCCATCAATTCAAGTCAAGTAAAGTAAAGTAAAGTCAAGTCAAGTTTATTTCTATAGCGCTTTTCACAACAGACATTGTCTCAAAGCAGCTTTACATAATTTAACAGTTAAGGTGAACGATGTGTATTTACCTCTGATGAGCAAGCTATGGCAACTGTAGCAAGGAAAATCTCCCTTAGATGGTATGAGGAAGAAACCTTAGAAGAACCAAACTCAAAAGGGGAACCCATCCTCATTTGGGTGATATCAAGAGTGTGATTATGAATCTTTAAACGATACATGCCATATAAAATCTTCATTTCTCCAGTGGTGTTCCAGACTTTAATGAACAAAGTGTTTAGACAGTTGCTCCATCAATTCGTAATCGTATACATCGATGACATCATTATATACTCTTGAGGTCTGACTGAACATTGGTGCCATGTCACCCAAGTCTTGAAACGATTACAGGAACACCACCTCTACCTGAAGCTGGAGAAGTGATGATGCCACCAGGATCAGAACAGCTGGATCCGATTCCTTCCCGTGGGCCAAGTACACACAGAAGTCCCTATGCCAAGAAACCACTGGCCCAACTCCCTTCCAGGGTGTACTCAGCTTCCAACCTCCACTTTTTTTCCCTGGACAAAAGAACCGTCCCCGCGGTTGATGAAAGAGCAAGAGAGTCTGAAAATCTGCACATACCCAGCTACAAAGAGCTCTTAGGACCAGGAAAGGTTTGCAGATCCTCGGAGATTGGAGGCTCCTCTCTACCAACCAAAGAGACAATGTATGATTGTCGACCCGTGATCTACACCTCCGACTGCCATGCAGAAAGCTCAGTCCTCGTTACATAGGGCCGTTCACTATACTGAGGCGTATTAACGATGAGTCCTATCGGCTCGACCTCCCTCCCAGGTACAGCATTTCATGTGTCACTCCTAAAACCCTTTTCTCCCTCTGCCACAGATAACCACAGAATTACTAACAATCCGCATCCCCCGAAGTGCTGGACCAACCCTCCATATACTCCAGAGGATGCAGGCCTCCCCAGAACCATGTTAGGGCATCAAAAGCCATCCCTGGAGGAGGGGGTAAGGTCAGAGAACCACCAACCACCATATATATATATATATATATATATATATATATATATATATATATATATATATATATATATATATATATAGTTCTGACAAACATAACCATTCATGCTGTCCTTTATTATATAACTCTCAGGTTATTGTTCTGGCAATAACCCACGCCATAGAGAACCCGCCACAAACTGCTGCTTACTTTCTTCCTGAGATTGCTCTCCCTCTCCACACCCCTTGCCACACCCCTTGCTGTCATGGTAGACAGTCCGGATAGAGCTAAGATCAGGTTGAGGCTCCTGACGTGACGGGACAGGTGCAGGGCTGGTTGGGTTGAGACAGCGGGTCTGGCAGGGCACCCCCTATTCTAAGACTCTTTCACTGTTCCAATCAAGATGGGGGTTGTGTTTTTCTGGAAACAGGGAAAACCAAGCATGACACGAGCATGGGACGAGGAGATGATCAGGAACAAGAGCCACTCCTGGTGTTCAGAAATAATAACTAGCAGTGGCTTGGTACAGCGAGATGCCTGGTAAAGCGTGTGCCCATCTAAGGCCTGGACCTGCAGGGGGGCGAGCAGTGATTCAGTCTCGATGCCCAATTGACGGACCAGGTTCTCATCCAGGAATTCAGAGTCTGCTCCGGAATTCACGAATGCCGCCAATTCGTGGGTCTGGTCTCTAATGCAGATCTTTACTTTAAGAAGTGGTTTGGAGGAGACAGGCAGTGGTTGGCTCAACGTGGGCTCCCCTTTCAACGGTCCCTCTGAGCGGCGTCTCTCCTTCTCTGTGAGCGATAAATGGCGGTGCCATATCTCCATAGGTGAAGTGAAGTCAGAGGTTCTGGACAGAGGGCTGTTCATGGAGGGGTCTTCCGATGAGCCGGGAACTGAGGACCTTGATCAAAGTGTTGGAACTGCTTTTCATCGCGTTGCTCCCGAATCCTCCGATCAATCCTGGTGGCCAAAGTGATTAGACCATCTAAGTTAACTGGTAAATCCCAGGCAGCCAGCTCATCGTTTACCTCCGTAGCAAGGCCTCGCAGGAAGGTGTCGTACAACGCGGTGCAGTCCCAACTGCTGTCGACGGCATCTGTGCAGAAATCCACAGCGTATTTGCCAACCGAGCGACTACCCTGAAGAGAACCAAAGCTAAGAGAAGAGACCTCCCTGGCAGCATCTTGCCAGGGAGTGGAAGTATCAAAGGTCTTATGGAGCTCCTCCGATAAGGCGGTAGAAGAAGAACAGAAGACGGACTGGCTCTCCCATTTGGCAGTAGCCCATCGCAGGGCCTTTCTGGTCAGCAAGGATATTACATACGCCACCTTGGCTTGCTCGGTTGGAAATGAAGAAGGCTGAAGCTGGAAGATGACATTGCATTGCGTGAGGAAGGAGCGGTAAGTTCCAGGTTCCCCAGAGAAACATGCAGGCGGGACTAGGTGAGGCTCTCAAGGGGTAACCGTAGCTGGGGCTGGTTGGGACTGTGGAACTGCCAATAGCTGCTGTGAGGTGCTCTCATTCGGCATAGCCACCACAGCCGGGGTTTACACCAGTCCAGGCGTTGCATGAGCTCCCGGAGTGCTGAGGCCTGATCCTGGAGTTGTTGGTTGTGGGAAGCCGATACCTAAGCCAAGGTGTTTAGATCAGTTCTCATATCCTGAGCATCTGCGGGGTCTATTTTGGCCGAATTATTCTGTCAGAAGGCTGGCTGGAGGGACCCAAATGCAGGATGCTGACAGAGGGCTTTAAAAAGAGTATTTTTTTTTAGAAAAACTGTGCAAATCCCAACAAACAATACAGGAAACAAACACCCCACAAAAGTCCAAAAACACATCTAATAGTCCAAACATGCAGCAAAGAAATTCAGGCAAAAACACAGAACAAATATAATCAAAATCAAAAGGCAAAGCAGGGAAACAAAACAGAGAGAGAAACCAAAAAAAACATCCAAAAAACAAACAGGCAAAACCAGGAAAAAAGGGCAGGAGAATCTCCAACAAAATCTGGGCAGAGCAAAGAGATAATCCGGCAAAGAGGGAGAGTTCATAGAGTCCTTAAATGCAGGGCAGCATGGAAAAACCTCAAAATGGCCACCGACCCGGAAGCGCATGCTGCGAAACCGAGGACCGTGACATGCGCTGCCTTTACTGGCTTCCAGTAGCTGCACGTATAAGATTCATAACAAGTTTGTAATCTGGTGTACCAGTGTAGAATTATTTATTGCTAGACACTGAAAGCGGCAGAAGTAATTTTTGATAGAAGGGTATGTGCGAGAGTTAAAGGAAAAGTTTATAGGAGTGTGGTGAGACCTGAGATGTTGTATGGATTAGAGACAGTGGCATTGAGTAAAAGACAGGAGGTGGAGCTGGAGGTAGCAGAGCTGAAGATGTTGAGATGTTTGTTGGGAGTGACGACGATAGGCAGGATTAGAAACAAGTTTAATAAAGGGACAGATTATGTAGGATGTATTGGGGACAAAGTAAGAGATGTATCTGCAGTCATAAACATTCCTTTTGTACTATGACATGTCCACAAGGTGGCACTTTCACAATTAAGTATTCATATATTTTGGTTATTTTCTTGTTAGTTTAACTTCTTTATTTTTATAATTCAAAATTTTTTATAATGTGTATATTTGTCTGGGTTTTTTAATTTTTCAAGATTTATGTGATGGTTTTTTGTCTTGGGTTATATTAATACATATCCTATCATACTTGGTGGTACAGGTCACTTCCTGTTCACCGCATGCAAGAGAAAGCCACGATGAGCATTGAAAGCTGCTATGCTTATTGTTAAGAAGATATGTTTAATTAAAAGTTTTCGCAAGAAGTTACCACTCTTAGTCTATAAGCAGGCAAAGTGGTATGTAAGTTTATTTTCTGTTTAAATTTAATGTTTTTCTTTGTAACTGAATGTATTTTGTATATTTATCCTTTTTATTCAGTTCTACGGTGTGAATTCTACAGTGTTGATGTCGGTGTTGATGTCAAGCTTAATAAACATCAGTAAAAGAACCTCGGCCTTCGGATTGTGACTAAGGGCGGCATAAGAGAAGCCAGATTGAGATGGTTTGGACATGTGCAGAGGAGGGACATGGGGTATATCAGGAGAAGAATGCTGAGCATGGAGTGTATGGGTGTCTAAAAATTGGTGTGCTAATGTGGCATGTGTTTGCACCCATATCAGCACAGCAGCCAGCAAAAGGAAAAAGCTAAGATGGGCTGTGTATGTATGTGTATGCCAGTGCTGCAAGAGCAAACAGGGACAGGTCACCCTGTTACATCCTAGGATTCCTCACCAGCCTCACCTGAAACGGTTCACTACCTATTGCTCTTTTGTTGAACACTTAACTCTCTTGCCAGCAACCCAAATTTTAGCCACAGTTTCAGCACTTCCCAGGTCTGTGAATTTCACCTTCTTGCTCCCTCCCTTGTGGCCCTCGAAAACTACCTCAACTCTCCTGCTGGATATTTGGTTTTGATTTCCACCTCTGTCCAAGACTACTTCACATAATCTTATATTCTCTCATCATCACTCTTTCCCAATGACCTTAGAAAAAACTCTGTTCACTGCAGTCCTGTGTGTGAGTCCTGCTTCTGGGTCCTCTACTAGTGTGCATTTTACAGATCATTTAAACTTTTATCCTCTTTAATAACTCCAGCCAATTACTAAGCAATGCCCCCCCCCCCACTGTTCAAAATTATTACAAGCACACATTTGACAATTTAACTTGTCGTTGTACTTATAAAACTATCACAACTTTAAAGGGTTAATCAGACATATTTGTCATAGAAGGATTTGGTCCCTCATTCTGTGTCCAAAACCATCAGCTTTGAAATCTGGAGAATGATAAGCAAATGCCTCACTCTTCAGGAAAACACAGTGGCTGGTTGAGGGTGAGTCTGAATTTTGTAACTGGGTTTGACTGCATACACAACAGCATTTACACAAAATATCAGTAATCTGATATCTGAAGTCCTACTACAGGCCTTTATTTGAATACTGGACCATAACTACTGATTTCATTTTGTAATACAATAAACTTAATTACATCTATTCAAATTCATAGTCATATTTTTAAAGCCACATCAGATCTCATACCTCAGGGATCAATACACATAATTCACTTAGATTTAAATTCAAAGCTACTTTGACACAATATCCAATATTAAAAGCGCTAAAGAAATAAACTTGAACTTGAGGTCTGTCAGTGACTAGTTCTGTTCCCTTGTTTCCGAACGGTAGACTGAAAGTCTGCTGGAAAGACTAGCTTAGCACTTTCCCAAAATTGTCTTATGTATAAAACACATACAGAATTAACGAAAAGTATTTAAAAGTAATTACCTGTGTCCAGATTGGGGATCTCCATCCTTGAATTCTAGAGGAGAATTCATAGATAATTCACTTTTCATGAAGACACGGTGGCTGTCTAACAGTAAATCAGATCTTGTTAGCTGGGTTTGACTGCATACACAACAACATACACACAAAATAACAGTAATATTAGTCATTTCAGGAATATCAGCATTATTTGCTTTGAGAATGTTGATGGAGAAGTATAGAGAAGGTCAGAAGGAGCTGCATTGTGTGTTTGTGGATTTAGAGAAAGCGTACGACAGGGTGGAGAGAGGAGTTGTGGTATTGTATAAGGAAGTCTGATGTGTTAGAGAAGTATGTGAGGGTGGTGCAGGACATGTATGAGGACAGTGTGACAGCAGTGACGTGTGCAGTAGAAACGACAGACTGGTTCAAGGTGGAGGTTAGACTGCATCAAGGATCAGCTCTAAGCCCTTTTCTGTTTGCAGTGGTGATGGACAGGTTGACGGACATGGTCAGACATCGGGCTCCGTGGACTCTGATGTTTGTGGATGATTTGTGGTAAGAGTAGGGAGCTTGTTGAGAAGAGCCTGGATAGGTGGAGGTATGCATTTAGAGAAGGGAATGAAAGTCAGTAGGAGTAAGACAGAGTACATGGTGGAGGAGTTCAGGTACCTGGGGTCAACAGTGCAAAGTAATGGAGAGTGTGTTAGAGAAGTGAAGAAAAGAGTGCAGGCAGGGTGGAGTGGGTGGAGAAGAGTGATGGCAGGAGTGATTTGTGATAGAAGAGTATCTGTGAGAGTGAAAGGAAAAGTTTATAGGACTGTGGTGAGACCTGAGATGTTGTATGGATTAGAGACAGTGGCATTGAGTAAAAGACAGGAGGTGGAGCTGGAGGTAGCAGAGCTGAAGATGTTGAGATGTTCGTTAGGATTGACAACGATGGACAGGATTAGAAATGAGTTTAATAAAGAGACAGATTATGTGGGATGTTTTGGGGACAAAGTAAGAGAAGCCAGATTGAGATGGTTTGGACATGTGCAGAGGAGGGACATGGGGTATATCAGGAGAAGAATGCTGAGCATGAAGCCGCCAGGAAGGAGGTAAAAAAAAAAAAAGGACAAAAAGGAGATTTATGGATGTGGTGAAGGAAGACATGCAAGTAATTGGTTTAAAAGAGGCAGATGTAGAGGACAGAGTAATATGGAGACGGATGATCCGCTGTTTCAACCCCTACTGGGAACAGCCAAGAGAAGAAGATCATCTCACTGCTAAGTAATAACAAAAGAATTATAATTAATTATTATTAATTATAAGAATTAGTGGCTATCAGGGAGGCAACATGGAAGTGTATGGGTGTCTAAAAATTGGTGTGCTAATGTGGCATGTGTTTGCACCCATATCAGCACAGCAGCCAGCAAAGGAAAAAGCTAAGATGGGCTGTGTATGTGTATGCCAGTGCTGCAAGAGCAAACAGGGACAGGTCACCCTGTTACATCCTAGGATTCCTCACCAGCCTTACCTGAAACGGTTCACCACCTACGTCTCTTTTGTTGAACACTTAACTCTCCTGCCAGCAACCCAAATTTTAGCCACAGTTTCAGCACTTCCCAGGTCTGTGAATTTCACCTTCTTGCTCCCTCCCTTGTGGCCCTCGAAAACTACCTCAACTCTCCTGCTGGATATTTGGTTTTGATTTCCACCTCTGTCCAAGACTACTTCACATAATCTTATATTCTCTCATCATCACTCTTTCCCAATGACGTTAGAAAAAACTCTGTTCACTGCAGTCCTGTGTGTGAGTCCTGCTTCTGGGTCCTCTACTAGTGTGCATTTTACAGATCATTTAAACTTTTATCCTCTTTAATAACTCCAGCCAATTACTAAGCAATGCCCCCCGGTTCAAAATTATTACAAGGACACATTTGACAATTTAACTTGTCGTTGTACTTATAAAACTATCACAACTTTAAAGGGTTAATCAGACACTGTCAGCCCGCTTGAGCACTTCAGGCATTACCGCCTCAATCACAGAGGAAACGCCCACTCCCAACCAGCTGCACGGATATGGTGTATGATTTTCTGGCACTTATAAGGACGCCTGAATCCTCCAGTCAGTGCCAGATTGTCTTTAGGCTTGCCCTGATCACTCTCCAGCGTATTCTGTTTTGCTTGTTTGTTCTTTTGTTTGTTCTTTGTCTCTGACCTGACCATTCTGTCCTCCGGCTCGGCTCTGCTCTGCTCGCGCTGGACGTGCTCCGGTTTCCGGCTCGGCTCTGCTCGCGCTGAGCAGCGTTCGGTTTCCGGCTCTGCTCTGCTCGCGCTGAACGCGCTCGGTTTCGGCTCTGCTCTGCTCGCGCTGAGCAGCGTTCGGTTTCGGCTCGCGCTGAACGCGCTCTGGTTTCCGGCTCGGAATCCTCACCCTCCGCGCACATCAGCTCCGTGAATCGGCTCCCTGAATCGGCTCCCGGAATCGACTCCCGGAATCGACTCCCGGAATCGACCCAACTGCAGATCGTTCGCCGCCTTTTCTGCCGAACTCCGGAAGGTCTTTGGCACGTCTACGCCACGCCAAGATGCCGCCCGCTCCCTGGTCTCGGCCGCACAGGGGCATCGCTCTGTTGCGGAGTTTGCGGCTGAGTTCCGGACCCAGGCCACTGACAGCGGATGGGATCGCATCGCGCTTTATGACACTTTCCTCCAGGGCCTCTCCTCTGCTGTTAAGGACGAACTTGCCGCTCGTGATCCACCCCAGGATCTGGATTCACTGATCTCACTGGCTACACGCATCGATCGGCGCATAAAGGAACGCCGCCGGGAGCGTGGTTACCCCGCTCAGAGCCTAGATCCTCACAGTCCTTTAACTGCGAGCGGTTCCCCTCCTCGTGTTTCGGGTTCTGGCACCCGTTCTCTCTCTCCGCCGCAGGCCATGGAGATAGGACGCCACCACCTGACCCCCGCTGAGAAGGAGAAACGTCGGTCTCTAGGTCTATGCCTCTACTGCGGAGGTAAAGGGCATATGGCCGCATCCTGCCCAGTAAAAGGCAAGGCTCGTCGGTAAAGGAGGGAGCACCCACGAGCCACGCCTTCCCCACTCCCTCCAAACCCACTATCTTGGTCCACCTCCAGGTTGGCCCCGAAGGCACGGAGTTGGCTGCCTTCGTTGACTCCGGGGCTGATGCCGAATTCATCGATCTCAAGCTTGCCCAGCAACTGCTGGTTCCCATGGAACCCCTGCCTGAAGCTCTGCTGATCAGAGCCCTGGACGGCAGCCTTTTGGGCCGGGCCACGCACCGCACTAAGCCTCTGCTCATGTCAGTGGGGGAACGACATCGGGAGTGGCTTTCCTTCCTGGTTATCTCCTCTCCCCAAGCCCCCATTATGCTCGGGTTCCCTTGGCTTCAGAAACACAACCCACGTGTTGATTGGATGACAGGGCGTATTCTTGATTGGGGTGTGCATTGCTTCGGCCACTGCCTTGCTCTTCCTCCACCCAAACCACTGCCGGCTGTCACTCCCGAGCACTCCGATATCGCGTCGGTTCCTGAGGTCTATCATGGCCTTGCACGCGTGTTCAGTAAGGCCTTGGCTACCTCCCTGCCTCCCCACCGGCACTTCGACTGTGCCATCGAACTGCATCCCGGAGCCAGTCCCCCTAGGGGGCGCCTGTATCAGTTATCAGCCCCGGAGAGGACTGCCATGAACCGGTATATCCAGGAGTCCCTGGCAGCAGGTATCATCCGACCATCCTCCTCCCCAGCTGGTGCGGGTTTCTTCTTTGTTGGAAAGAAGGACAAGTCCCTACGCCCATGTATTGACTACCGGGGTCTTAACGCGATCACTATCCGGAACCGTTACCCCTTGCCGCTTATGGCCTCGGCGTTCGAGCTCCTGCATGGTGCCACGATCTTCACTAAGCTGGATCTGCGCAACGCGTACCACCTGGTGCGTATCAGGGAGGGGGATGAATGGAAGACCGCCTTCAATACCCCAGCCGGTCATTACGAGTACCTCGTCATGCCGTTCGGCCTAACCAACGCTCCGGCCGTCTTTCAGGCTTTGGTCAACGAGGTCCTCCGTGACATGCTCAATACGTTTGTGTTTGTCTACCTGGATGATATCCTGATCTTCTCCCATTCCATGGACGAACACGTCCGGCAGGTGCGTCAGGTCTTGGAGAGACTTCTCAAGAACGGGCTCTACGTAAAACCCGAGAAATGTGAGTTCCACACCTCACAAACCTCGTTCCTGGGATACCTGCTTTCGGCCGGTAATATCCGGATGGACCCTGCCAGGGTCCAGGCAATCCGGGACTGGCCGACCCCCACCTCCCGCCGCCATTTACAAAGGTTCCTGGGCTTCGCCAATTTTTATCGCCGCTTCGTAAAGGGCTATAGTTCGGTGGCGGCACCCCTCCACCTCCTGACGTCTTCCCTCCGCTCGTTCTTCTGGGGCCCTGAGGCTGAGGAGGCATTTCTGGAGCTTAAGCGGCGATTCACGGAGGCGCCCATCCTCATCTTTCCTGACCCGGCTCGGCAGTTCGTTGTTGAAGTTGACGCCTCCGGTGTGGGAGTGGGGGCGGTGCTCTCCCAGGTCTGCCCTGAGGATAACCGCCTGCATCCTTGCGCTTTTTTTTCCAGGCGCCTTAGCTCCTCTGAACGTAACTACCCGGTGGGTGAGAGGGAGCTCCTGGCTGTCAAACTGGCCTTGGAGGAATGGCGCCATTGGTTGGAGGGTGCGGAGGTCCCCTTTCTGGTCTGGACGGATCATCGCAACCTGGAGTACCTCCAATCGGCTAAACGACTCAACCCCCGACAGGCTAGATGGGGCCTTTTCTTTGGCCGCTTCCGGTTCTCTCTTTCGTACCGGCCTGGGGCCGGAATGTCAAGCCTGATGCGCTCTCTAGGGTTCATGCCCTGGAGGAGGAGCCATGCCCAGAGACCATCCTTGCCAAGTCTGTGTCGGTCCACACCCTTAGTCTCGCTTTGGAGGAGGCGGGTCAAGAATGCCCAAGACAGGGGCCCTGTCCCGAGGTTGCCCCACTGGTCACCTGTTCGTCCCGAGGGTCTCCGCCCTGGAGTTCTTCAGTGGTGTCACAACTCCCTGTTCTTCTGTCACCCCGGTCAGCCTCGCACCTTGTCTCTGGTCAAGGCACGCTTCTGGTGGCCTTCCGTAGTAAAGGACACCCGGGACTTTGTCGCAGCCTGCCCCGACTGTGCCCAACACAAGAACCCTCGTGGCCGCCCCAAGGTCTTCTTCGGCCCCTTCCTATCCCGAAACGCCCGTGGTCGCACATTGCCATGGACTTCGTTACCGGGCTGCCCATTTCCAGTGGCAACACGGTTGTCATGACGGTCATTGATCAGTTTTCTAAGATGGGCCACTTCATCGCTCTACCCAAGCTGCCATCTGCCAAGGAAACCGCCAAGCTGGCCCTCCAGCACATATTCCGCCTCCATGGTTTCCCCAGAGATATCGTCTCGGACCGCGGACCCCAGTTCTCGGCGCAGTTTTGGAGGGAGTTCTGCCGCCTCCTGGGCATCTCGACCAGCCTCTCATCTGGGTTTCACCCCCAGACGAACGGACAGACCGAGAGACTCAACCAGGATCTTGAAACCGGTCTCCGCCTCCTTTGCAGTCGGGAACCCTCCTCCTGGTCGGACAAACTTTTATGGATTGAGTATGCCCATAACACTCTTCCCACTGCTGCCACAGGACTTGCGCCCTTCCAGGTGGTCCACGGTTTTCTGCCGCCAGTTTTCTCCAACCAGGAACCCCGGTCCGCCGTTCCTTTTGCCGCCCTTTTCTTCCGACGCTGCCGTCGAGGCTGGAGAATGGCCCGAGCAGCCCTGCTCAAGAATGGCATAAGGCTTTGCCAGGGGGCCAACCGTAGGCGGTGCCTAGCCCCCGCCACCGTGCCGGGCAACGTGTGGCTCTCTACTGGGACCTTCCCTTAAGGCCACCTGTCGGAAGCTCGCCCCGCGCTTCATCGGCCCCTTCCCCATTTCCAAGGTCATCAATCCCGTGGCCCTCCGGCTCAGGCTCCCCAGGGCGCTCCGGGTCCACCCTACGTTTCATGTGTCTAGGGTTCGGCCCGTTCAGGCCTGCTCCCTGGTGCCCTCCGCCAGGCCCCCTCCGCCCGCCCGGGTCATTGATGGGGGTCCTGCTTACACCGTGCGCCGCCTGCTCCGCTCCCGTCGTCGTGGTCGGGGCCTTCAGTACCTTGTGGATTGGGAGGGCTATGGTCCTGAGGAGCGCTCCTGGGTCCCCTCCCGCTTTATCCTGGACCCTGACCTGATTGCTGGCTTTCATCGGGCCCACCCGGGGCAGCCTGTTGGGGCGTCCGGGGCCGCCCTGGGCGGGGGGGTACTGTCAGCCCGCTTGAGCACTTCAGGCATTACCGCCTCAATCACAGAGGAAACGCCCACTCCCAACCAGCTGCACGGATATGGCGTATGATTTTCTGGCACTTATAAGGACGCCTGAATCCTCCAGTCAGTGCCAGATTGTCTTTAGGCTTGCCCTGATCACTCTCCAGCGTATTCTGTTTTGCTTGTTTGTTCTTTTGTTTGTTCTTTGTCTCTGACCTGACCATTCTGTCCTCCGGCTCGGCTCGGCTCGGCTCGGCTCGCGCTGAACGCGCTCCGGTTTCTGGTTCGGCTCTGCTCTGCTCGCGCTGAACGCGCTCCGGTTCGGCTCGGCTCTGCTCTGCTCGCTGGACGTGCTCGGTTTCGGCTCGGCTCTGCTCGCGCTGAGCAGCGTTTGGTTTCCGGCTCTGCTCTGCTCGGGCTGAACGCGTTTGGTTTCGGCTCGCGCTGAACGCGCTCTGGTTTCCGGCTCGGAATCCTCACCCTCCGCGCACATCGGCTCCGTGAATCGGCTCCCTGAATCGGCTCCGGGTATCGACTCCCGGAATCGACTCCCGGAATCGACTCCCGGAATCGGCTTCCCGATTCAGCTCTGCACAGCTTTTCTCCCCTGCTCCTTTTGCATCTGCCTTGGATCCTATAACCTGAACTTTCTGACAGACATATTTGTCATAGAAGGATTTGGTCCCTCATTCTGTGTCCAAAACCATCAGTTTTGAAATCTGGAGAATGATAAGCAAATGCCTCACTCTTCAGGAAAACACAGTGGCTGGTTGAGGGTGAGTCTGAATTTTGTAACTGGGTTTGACTGCATACACAACAGCATTTACACAAAATATCAGTAATCTGATATCTGAAGTCCTACTACAGGCCTTTATTTGAATACTGGACCATAACTACTGATTTCATTTTGTAATACAATAAACTTAATTACATCTATTCAAATTCAGTCATATTTTTAAAGCCACATTAGATCTCATAACTCAGGGATCGATACACATAATTCACTTAGATTTAAATTCAAAGCTACTTTGACACAATATCCAATATTAAAAGCGCTAAAGAAATAAACTTGAACTTGAGGTCTGTCAGTGACTAGTTCTGTTCCCTTGTTTCCGAACGGTAGACTGAAAGTCTGCTGGAAAGACTAGCTTAGCACTTTCCCAAAATTGTCTTATGTATAAAACACATACAGAATTAATGAAAAAGTGATTACCTGTGTCCAGATTTGGGATCTCCATCCTTGAATTCTGGAGGAGAATTTATAGATGCACAGACACTTCTGTGTACCAGTGAGTCGACTGTTTTTAGCTGGGTTTGACTGCATACATACACACAAAATAACAGTAATATTAGTAATATCAGTAATATTTGCTTTGAGAATGTTGATGAAGAAGTATAAAGAGAAGGTCAGAAGGAGTTGCACTGTGTGTTTGTGGATTTAGAGAAAGTGTACGACAGGGTGGAGAGAGGAGTTGTGGTATTGTATTAGGATATCAGGTGTGTGAGAGAAGTATGTGAGGGTGATGCAGGACATGTATGAGGACAGTGTGACAGCAGTGAAGTGTGCAGTAGGAACGACAGACTGGTTCAAGGTGGAGGTTGGACTGCATCAAGGATCAGCTCTAAGCCCTTTCCTGTTTGCAGTGGTGATGGACAGGTTGAAAGATAAGGTCATATTCTTTATATACCTGTGTCCAGATGAGCGATCTCCATCCTTGAATTCCGGAGGAGAATTCATAGAGGATTCACTCTTCATGGAGACACAGCTGTCTAACGGTGAGTCTGGTCTTTTTAGCTGGGTTTGACTGCATACACAACAGCATACACACAAAATATCAGTAATCTGGTAGCTGAAGTGCTTTCACAGTCCTTTATTTAAATACTGATTAGATGTTTTGTTACAATAAAACTTAACTGTCACATTTTAAAAGACACCTCAGATCTGTTAGTAACAAGTTCGCTCCCGTTGTTTCTAAAGAGAAACTGGAGGCCTGCTGCATAGCCCATGTTCACATAAGGGCTTTTCTACTTTGAATTTGTGAGGATCTTAGATTCATTCCTGTTTATGGAGACTGGTCTTTTTGTCTCAGTTACAGTGAACAACAACATACACACAATGTTAACAGCTTTATTTCTTTCGTACCTTTTATTCAACAAAGTATGTAAGAGCAATGAGCTGACTTGAAAGAAATTGATCTTTTAACATCTTTCCATTTAAAGTCTATGTCCTAATAAGGGTTTAAAAAACATGGTCTGTTAAAAGAGTGTTTGAAATACATCATGAATACAATTATGGAACTGGAGGATCACTGTATTTTGAAAAGATTATTTAAATAGATTTTTCTATTATTGTTTCAAGTACAGACTTTTGCCAGTGAAACTTTCTGTCCTGTAAGAACAGCAAAAATTCTAAAGATCTTGTAGATCCCTCCTGTGTTGACTCCTGAAGAACCCCTGTCAGAGGTGGCGGAGTGTCCTGGATACCCTGAAATGCCCTTGACTCAATTTGTTTTCTCATGCCTCTCTCTTCTCACAATGTCGGCAAACCTCAACAGCACAAATGCGGTAAGACAAAGTGTCAGTGTTTGTGTGGCGAGACCCAGTTCTATGAGCCACTGTGAAGTTGAAAGACTGAAGTTCTTCTAGCCATCTAGCCAATTGCCCCTTAGGTTCCTTAAAAGGCACCAACCACTGAAGTGCCACATGGTCTGTGCAAATCCTGAAAGGAGAACCACATAGACCAATTTCAAATCTGCCATTTATGTCTAAGATTTTAGAAAAGATTGTCGCTGCTCAGTTATGTTCCCACTTGCAAGAGAACAATATCTTTGAAGAGTTTTAGTCAGGTTTTAGGCCCCACTATAGCACAGAATCTGCCCTAGTTAAAATCACTAATGACCTGTTTTTAGCTTCAGACCAAGGCTTCATCTCGCTGTTAGTTTTACTAGATCTTAGTGCTGCGTTCAACACTATAGATCATGATCTTCTCCTGGATCGCTTACAGAATTACATTGGCATTCAGGGACAGGCATTAAGCTGGTTTAAATCCTACCTGTCTGATTGTTACCATTTCGTAGATTTAAATGGAGAGCTATCCAGGCTAATGCTAGTGAACTATGGCGTGCCACAAGGTTCAGTTCTAGGACCCCTGCTCTTCACAATATACATGCTTCCCTTAGGAAATATTATTAGAAGGCATGGAATTAGCTTCCATTGTTATGCTGATGAAACTCAGCTATATATCTCATCTAAACCAGGCGATACAGCTCAATTAACCCGGATAACTGAGTGTGTTAAGGAAATAAGAGATTGGATGACCCATAACTTTCTACTTTTAAATTCTGATAAGACTGAAATTTTGCTCATCAGCCCAAAAACCAGTACACAGAAGCTCAAGCATTTCAATCTGCATTTAGACGGATGTTCTGTAACCACTAGTTCAACAGTAAAAGACCTGGGAGTTATTTTAGAGCAACTTGTCTTTTAAAAATCATATCAACCAAGTTACAAAAACAGCTTCTTCCACCTTAATATTTCTAAGCTAAGAAATATGTTGTCTATATCTGATGCAGAGAAGCTCGTCCATGCGTTCATGACCTCCAGAATAGACTACTGTAATGCGTTACTAGGTGGATGTCCTGCATCATTAATAAACAAGCTTCAGTTAGTCCAGAATGCAGCAGCCAGAATTCTCACAAGGTCAAGAAAATATGATCACATAACCCCGATCTTATCGTCCCTACATTGGCTTCCGGTTAAGTTTCGAATAGACTACAAACTACTGCTACTCACTTATAAAGCACTAAATGGATTGGCCCCCATGTATCTCTCCAGTCTTCTAACATGCTACAATCCGCCACGCTCCCTGAGATCTCAAAACTCTGGGCTTCTAGTAGTTCCTAGAATAGCAAAGTCCACTAAAGGTGGTAGAGCATTTTCACATTTAGCTCCTAAACTCTGGAATAGTCTTCCTGACAGTGTTCGGGGCTCAGACACACTCTCCCAGTTTAAGTGCAGATTAAAGACGTATGTTTTTAGCGAGTTCTACACATAACACACATCACATCATAACCTTGTGCTCCAGAACATCTTATCACATGCACATTATCAACTTGTGCTGTTAATATCATGAACAGCAGCTACACTAATTCCTCTTCACTGCTTCTCTTTCTCTCTCCGTCCTGAGGCTTCCTGAGGTTGCTCCATCTCCAGTCACGTCCCACCTCATGAAGATTATGGACTTTAAAGAAGTAGATGCCGAACTCGCAAACATCCTGAACCATCTAGAGACGTACCAGTGCCAATTGGATCTCACTACATGTGTGGAGTTTTGACATTGGACTTCCTGAAGTGTTTAAAGGCTCTGGCATGGAGAAGCTGATGCTGGATCTGTGATGATCACAAATGTTGAGCTCAGTAGCTCCTACTTTTATACCAAAGACTGTTGAAAGAACATTTACTTATAATCTTACACTCCAGTGCTCATGTTAGTTCTCTCTCTCCACCCAAATGAGGACGGCTCTGAGCCCTTTCCTGTTTGCAGTGGTGATGGACAGGTTGAAAGATAAGGTCATATTCTTTATATACCTGTGTCCAGATGAGCGATCTCCATCCTTGAATTCCAGAGGAGAATTCATAGAGGATTCACTCTTCATGGAGACACAGCTGTCGTCCGGTGAGTTGGATCTTTTTAGCTGGGTTTGACTGCATACACAACAGTATACACACAAAATATCAGTAATCTGGTAGCTGAAGTGCTTTCACAGTCCTTTATTTAAATACTGATTAGATGTTTTGTTACAATAAAACTAAACTGTCACATTTTAAAAGACACCTCAGATCTGTTAGTAACAAGTTCGCTCCCGTTGTTTGAAAGAAATTGATCTTTTAACATCTTTCCATTTAAAGTCTATGTCCTAATAAGGGTTTAAATAACATGGTCTGTTAAAAGAGTGTTTGAAATACATCATGAATACAATTATGGAACTGGAGGATCACTGTATTTTGAAAAGATTATTTAAATAGATTTTTCTATTATTGTTTCAAGTACAGATTTTGCCAGTGAAACTTTCTGTCCTGTAAGAACAGCAGAAATTACAGCAAAAGCAGAATATTATATTGAGATGTCAGTTCACTGAAGTTAATTCTCCAAACACAGTGACTGTATCCTGATATTCGTTTATGCAGCAACACTTACCTGTCTCCAGGTAATGTGCCAGCATTTTCGATTGTAGGGTCCATGGTTGCACGCACTCTTCATGGAGTCACAGCTGTGTATTGGAAATCCAGATATTGTAATTATTTACCAATTGTATTGTAGTTTTACCATCAAACCACATCTTATCCACAGGTCAGTAGCAGACTAGGACATCTTTGGGTCAGACGACTCAATATAGCATCACCTACTGTACTATTATGTGATCATAATTTAATAAAAATAACCTTTCACAACAACAGAAATCACCATCTACTGGCGCTACTGAGCAACAGGGGGCATTTTACAAAATTGGGAACTAACATTAATTTATACTCAAGCTCTGGATTGAACTGAGGAACCTGATAGCCACACCCAACCCTTAACAATACATAATAGGGTTAAAATAATAATAATAATAATAATAATAATAATAATAATAATAATAATAATAATAATAATTTTCATGTGTTTTTATGTTTTAATACTCGTGCTGCTACTGGGCCCTCATACACATCCACAAGGGGACAAAATAGCTCTCTGTCAATGTCTACAAACTACAGCTGACACGTTATGTTGCATTATTACAGAGACGTCTGTGGAAACTGGATTCATGGTTTAGCAAGAGATTGGGGAAATAAACGAATGAATGTAGGTCTGAATCACACAAATACAAATACTAATAAATACTCAACTCCGTCTAACTCACGGATAAACTTTATCTGCCCTTCATGCTCTATATATGTTGGGTTTCTTCTAAATATTGTGTATATTTGAAATATTCACACAGCTGAGGTATACAGTATATCAGGGAATATCTGTTATTTCTGTTGCATGTGTGAAGAAAATAATTGTATTTACTTTATATGCACTTTATATATTTACCTTCAAAACATTGTTGTTTTTGTTGTTTTTGTGACGCTGCTCGACCCTGCAGCAGCCCCCAGTGATGTTCTGCACAGTAACTCAGAACTTCAGGCTGAATTCACTTCCTTCCTGCTTCCTTCTCAGCTTCTGTTTGTGAGACGCTCATGAGGTGTAGAAAAGCTCTGAACGAGTCATGTTTCACATCTAAATCAAATATTTCAGATGGTTTGTCAAATAAAGAACAGGATGAAGAACATGTTCCAGCAATGTTTATTGAGATGATAGAAATAATGAGACGCAGAAGAAGCTTTATACCTGCAGCAACTGCACCTGTTTCCTTTTTCCGGTTTGTTCAAGAGAATTTACTGCAGTTTAACTCAAGAACTCATTTCTTTTCAGTATTGCTGTTTTACACATAATATACACACATTTACACACATTCTTCTCTTTTTTTCTAAAAGAGAGAGAGGGAGAGAGAGCGAGAGAGGAAGAGAGAGGGAGAGAGAGTAAGAGAGGGAGAGAGAGAGAGAGAGAGAGAGAGAGAGAGATACTACTTACCGTTAAAAAACCGCTGCTTCTGCAAAATGTCGTCGAGGAAAAAAAACAAGTACTTTCACTTTGTCATTTCAGATTCTTGAACTTGGATATTAAAGTCTACATGGAATCAAATTCAAATATACAGCCTGATAAAAAAGTGTGTGTGTGTGTGTGTGTTTAACAGATGATGTAATTTGATATTATTGTATAATTTATAGAATTGTATAATAATTATTATCATCATTTAAATAAACATCAGAACTTTTTCATTAAAATATTTTGTAAATAATATATATATATATATATATATATATATATATATATATATATATATATATATATATATATATATCATATATCATTTTTATTTTATTTTTTTGTATGTATTTATTTGTGAGCTGAAGAAGTATTCTGAAGTGTTTATCTGTCAAACCTTCTGTTAGAACGCTTTGGGAACGCCTCCGAGTGTTCACGCTCTGAAATAATGTGTGTAATCAGTCAAAAATTGGACGCTGGTCAACTCCAGCGGGGTGACATCATGACCCGGAAGTTTAAAATGCACATGGAGCGAGGCAAGCGCCAGCTTCTGCTTGTTTACGAAGCGCTCTGTGTGTATGTGTTGAATTGCCTGTCAAATGTTCGTCTGAAAAAAAAGAGCAAAACAAATTCCTAACGCTAAGTCTGTTCCCGAGAGAGCCGGCTGCATGTCAGTGCCATCGCTCCACTCCCGAGCGGCAATCTCTGAGGACAGAGCTTGCACTCCTCGCAGTTCTCGCTGAGGCTCCTGAGGCTCACAAATATACCTCACAGAGGGTTTCAAGACGGGGGTTGTGACCTGCGCCGTGTTTACCACTGTCAACAACCGGTTGCTCAGGTTTTATGTTGTCCCATTCTTGCCTGATATTGGAGTCTACCTGCTCAGCAGTCCTGGGTCTTTATTGGCGTATTTTTCGTTTAATGATGCGCCAAATATTTTCAAAATGCTGAAAGGTCTAGACTGCAGGCAGGCCAGTTCAGCACCCGGACTCTTCTACTACAGAGTTATGCTATTATGTTGGACATTATTTGAAAAATTGTAGAACCAGGCCTCTAGCGCGCAGAGGTCGCATAGCTATTGCCGCAGATCATCGATTGTTGTGTTGTTGGGGTTGTTTCTGTGTTCCTGGACTGTTGTTCCTACCACGACGGTGGAATACAAGGACACCGGTTGCTCCGACGTCCATATCTTAAGTAAGGCGGGCTACAAAGTAAAAGTAGCACTATTTTTGATCTGGAGCAGCTGCTGCGAGCTGCTGCCACGCCACCGTTTTGGACCGTTATTCAGCCAGTTTCAGTAAAACACAAAGCAGCAGAGTTCGGGGAGAAGTTCGTCTTAAAGTGTTTGAAGAGCACCGCGGCTTCGCCAACTACAATGTCCAGCAAAACGTCATCATCAAAAACCAGTAAAAGATTGTGTGGTGTATTCTGCCGAATGTTCAGCTAACAGTACAAACAGTAAAGCAACTGGAGAGTTCCACACCTAAAGAAAATTGTTTAATTACAGGTAAACAACAAAATTAACCTTATTTTACTCATTAAACAAATGGTATCAACAACAAATGCGTATTCTAAATAAGGAAAAAGTTAGGACACCCTACCCCCTAGCTAGTGTTACCCATAGTGGCTGAAATAACTTCAGTGAGATGCTTCTTGTAGCCATCTATCAGTCCTGGACATCAGTATAAGAAAAGTTTGACCCACTCCTCAGAGCAGAATTCTTTCAGCCGTGAGATGTTTGAGGGCTTTTTTGCATTTACAGCATGTTTCAAGTCACCCCACAGCATCTCAGTGGGATTAAGATCTGGGCATTAACTTGGCCATCCCAGGAATTTTATTTCTTAGTTTTCAGTAGGTCCTTGGATGAATTCGCTTGGATGACCAGACCTGGGCATGTTGGCAGTGTAGACTTTATTAAGACAGTGGAACAGCTGATTTCAAATTCTTTTGAGATCTTTATAACCCCCTTACCAGACTAATAAGCTGCTACATTCCACCTTTTAAAGCCTTAGACAGCTCTATTAATCTCACCATGGTGTTCACTCTCACTCCAACAGTCAGGAGCACACCTAACTAACTGTCTATATATTATATTACTTAAATACCTCAGTATTCAGTATTATCTCAGGCTTATATCTTCTTCATCTACTTTCGGCTGCTCACATTAGGAGTCTCCACAGTGGATCATCCGTCTCCACACCCCCCTGTCCTCTACATCTGCCTCTTTCACGCCAACTGTATATTCCAGTGTACTGTGTGACTAATGGTGAGGAGATTTGAACAGTGAGGAGAGGCTAATGCTATCGCTGCGTTAATGATTAATTTGTAAATTACATTGAAAAAAAAAACAAAAAAATGTGATTTTAGTCTCCACCAGTAAAGCTTTTTAAAGGGATTTCTTCATTGAGGAGGTGTTAGTTTTTATTTTTTACGTGTTAGCAGATTTGTTTGCAGGAACTGATCTACTTAAAATAATCTCTAATCAAACACCCTGAGGTAATTTTCAGTTAATACTGAGGAATTCTGTAGGATTTTAATTTGGAGGCTGTTATATAACTGTGGGGCTTCATAAGAAAAACTCCACCCCTACTGTAGAATCGCTATTCAGGGTACCAACAAATAGCCTGCACCTTTTACCTCAGATATTGGAAAGACGTTTTCTTGTAAGGTGTGATCAAGACTCACACAATATATCACACACACACACACACACACACACACACACACACACACACACACACACACAGGTAAAAATGTCCTAGTTAATCTGATAACACACCTGATGAGATGCCATTTATTTATGGTATTGAAACATATCTGATGAACGTCTCTGTTCCTGCAGCAGAGAGACCAAGACTTTCTGTTTAAACCAAAAGAAATGTTCACTAATAGTCAGTTGTTTTTTTTTAGTAAAACAAAGTAAAAAGAAAAATACCAGTCTGCAAAATGAGATCCATTGTTGAGAAAATGAGACATTATTCACTTTTTTCCACCTTGTTTTAGATGAATTATTTATCTGTAAACAAATGGCATGGTGATATAGTCACGTGGTAACAACATACATATAAATGCAAAGAACATTCTTCCTTGAACATGAATGAGCTACAAAATACACACGTTCTGTAGAAAAATAAATAAATGCACTATGATGTCCAGCAGGTGTCGCTAATCACGAGCTTTCAGTGCCACTTCTGCAGTCACTATTAAACTGCTCACTAATTGTGTGGTCACTTCATGCAGCAGACTGCAGTGTTCAGCACATCAAATAAATCATTTCATTAAGAAATGTGTGGATATGTGGAATTACTGAAATTTGTAAATGATGTGTTAAAATAACAGAATTTAAAGGCAAAAATGTGGTCTGTAATATTTACAGAATGTTAGTGTTTACATTTTTTTTCTACATTCAAGTTCAAAACAGTCATGAAAATAATTAGATTATCTGTAGTAATAAACTTCTCTGCTGGAAAAAAAACAGGAAAACAGAAAAGTTATTTCATACTGCTTTTATTCTCATTGTTAGTGGAAGCAGAAAGTGCAGAAATTAGGCATTTTTTATTAATTATTTATTTTTGTGTATTTTTATTTGAATTCTTTTCAGGCTTTAAACAGTCAGTAGTTGGAGTCCAACATGAGCCCTTCTCGAGAGAGATTTAGATCAAATACATCAACATGAACACTTACAGATTTACTCGAGCAACAAAAACAAACAGATTCTAACTCATTAACACACAAACACACACGACATTTACATCCACAGCATTTAGCAGACGCCCTAATCCACAAAAATGCTTTCAGTCTCTATTAATAAATAAATCAACAACATCCACATCACAATCTGATAACTTTCATTTTTAATCTGCTCCAGTCTTCAGCTTCTGAAGTCAAATGTACACATTTTTTATAATAATCTAATCATTATTAAAACTTAGATCAGACTGAGTGCGATCTCTCCTTAACAAAACTGACAACTGAACGATTCACAGGGAAAGTGAAATGTTACATGACACACACTTTACACACATCCCTCAGTTATGAGTAAATACTGTACGTAAACCGGTGTTTTTAACAGTGTTGATCAGATCAGTGTTATTGCTCAATATTGCTTCATCACTCAGAACACAAAGTGGCCTTGGTACAGAGTGTGTGTGTGTGTGTGTGTGTGTGTGTGTGTGTGTGTGTATATGTGTGTGTGTGTGTATATGTGTGTGTGTTAGAGCCCTCTACTGGCTACAAAGGAAACTGCAATGAAAACAGTAAATAAAAAAGCTCTGCTGTAAATGTTCATCCCTGTTGAATGTCCTGGGAAAATAAATGGAGGATCAGAACTTTAAAAAGGGGCGGGGCTTATTTCTGCAAGAACAATACAATAAAAAATAAAAGGTGCTGCAGGATGTCACTGTGAAGCAGCTCTTAACCAATCAGAACCTCAGACTGCATGTGAGATCGTATTTAAAATGTATGACCTTTATAATAAAATTAAAGGTTTTTGTGTGAGTTGTTATGTTGAGGTTAGAAATAAAAAATAAACTGTAGACTGTAAACATCACAAACATCAACAAACACAGAGTGTGAAAAGAGTTCACAGTGTTAGTGTGTGTGTGTGTGTGTGTGTGTGTGTGCGTGATATTGTACTGTTCTCCAGGTGTGTGTGTGTGTGTGTGTGTGTGTGTGTGTGTGTGTGTGTGTGTGTGTGTGATATTGTACTGTTCTCCAGGTGTGTGTGTGTGTGTGTGTGTGTGTGTGTGTGTGTGTGTGTGTGTGTGTGTGTGTGTGATATTGTACTATTCTCCAGGTGTGTGTGTGTGTGTGTGATATTGTACTGTTCTCCAGGTGTGTGTGTGTGTGATATTGTACTGTTCTCCAGGTGTGTGTGTGTGTGTGTGATATTGTACTGTTCTCCAGGTGTGTGTGTGTGTGTGTGAGATATTGTACTGTTCTCCAGGTGTGTGTGTGTGTGTGTGTGATATTGTACTGTTCTCCAGGTGTGTGTGTGTGTGTGTGTGTGTGTGTGTGTGTGTGTGTGTGTGTGTGATATTGTACTGTTCTCCAGGTGTGTGTGTGATATTGTACTATTCTCCAGGTGTGTGTGTGTGTGTGTGTGTGTGTGTGTGTGATATTGTACTATTCTCCAGGTGTGTGTGTGTGTGATATTGTACTATTCTCCAGGTGTGTGTGTGATATTATACTATTCTCAGGTGTGTGTGTGTGTGTGTGTGTGTGTGTGTGTGTGTGTGTGTGTGTGTGATATTGTACTGTTCTCCAGGTGTGTGTGTGTGATATTGTACTATTCTCAGGTGTGTGTATATGATATTATACTATTCTCAGGTGTGTGTGTGTGTGTGTGTGTGTGTGTGTGTGTGTGTGTGTGTGTGTGTGTGTGATATTGTACTGTTCTCCAGGTGTGTGTGTGTGATATTGTACTGTTCTCCAGGTGTGTGTGTGTGTGTGTGTGTGTGTGTGTGTGTGTGTGTGTGTGTGTGTGTGTGTGCGTGATATTGTACTGTTCTCCAGGTGTGTGTGTGATATTGTACTATTCTCCAGGTGTGTGTGTGTGTGTGTGTGTGTGTGTGTGTGATATTGAACTGTTATCCATGTGTGTGTGTGTGTGTGTGTGTGTGTGTGTGTGTGTGATATTGTACTGTTCTCAGTGTGTGTGTGTGTTATATTTTACTGTTCTCCAGGTGTGTGTGTGTGTGTGTGTTATATTTTATTGTTAACCATGTGTGTGTGTTATATTTTACTGTTCTCCAGGTGTGTGTCGATGTGTGTGATCAGAGCATCATCAGGAAAGCCGGTGGGGAAGGAGAGCTGACAGAGAGGACAACTCCGGTGTCGCTCTCCTCCTCCTTCATCCACAACTGAGGGAAAGAAAGATTGAAAAGAAGAGGAACATCTCAGTTAGGAAAAAAAAAGAAACAAAGAAGAGAGGAGAAGAATGAGAGAATAAAGAAAATACAGAGGATGGATGAAAGAAAGAAAGAAAGAAAGAAAGAAAGAAAGAAAGAAAGAAAGAAAGAAAGAAAGAAAGAAAGAAAGAAAGAAAGAAAGAAAGAAAGAAAGAAAGAAAGAAAGAAAGAAAGAAAGAAAGAAAGAACTCACTTTGATTGATGGCCAGGACTGAGCGTGCTCACTGCGAAAGTGCGAGTGGGGGGGCGTCATTATCCTGAGTCCCGCCCACTCATCATCTTCATCCTCTGAAGACTGATGGGGCGTGGCCAGTGGTGCAGGGGAAGAGTCAGGCTGGAAGTTGAGCTCCAGAGCCCCGTGGGCAGAGGATGGGCGTGGCCCGGTGGATATTGGTTTGAGGTGGGCATGGCTTGCAGTCCTGCGCTTTGGTAGAGTGGAAATTGGATTGTGGACGACGTGAGGAGAGACTGAGGGGTCGGCCATGTCCGAATAACTACGGCGGCCCTGGAAGTGTAATCTCATTGAGCGAGTGTGAGGATGGGTGGGGTCAGAGGAAGGGGAGGCGGGGCCATGCCTCAGTACTGTAGAGGAGGAAAAACTGTATCAACGTCAAAACATCAAAATGTTTCTACTGTAAAATCTCTATTTCACTAAAGCGGCCTGTATTTCACTTTACACCTGCAGTATTCTTGTTTACTATATCTATAATAATTCAATTCAATTCAATTCATGTTTATTAAATGAAGATGTTCTTTATACAGTGAGGAAAATAAGTATTTGAACACCCTGCTATTTTGCAAGTTCTCCCACTTAGAAATCATGGAGGGTCTGAAATTGTCATCGTAGGTGCATGTCCACTGTGA